>NC_069502.1:332517435-332782435 GCF_027579735.1 Bombina bombina
ACTGGTGGACTCTCCTCCCCACGATGGAAATGAAATTATCAGGTAAGCATAATTTATGTTTTCTATCTAAAGGGGAGGAGAGTCCACGGCTTCATTTATTACTTGTGGGAAACAAATACCCAAGCTCTAGAGGACACTGATGGAACAAACAGGAGGGTAAAAGGGAGGCGGACTCTATCCTGAGGATACCACAGCCTGCAAAACCTTTCTCCCAAAAACTGTCTTTGACGAAGCAAAAACGTCAAATTTATAAAACTTTGTAAAAGTATGCAAGGAGGACCAGGTATCCCCCTTACAAATCTGCTCCATAGAGGCCTCATTCTTGAAGGCCCAAAAATAAGCCACAGCTCTAGTTGAATGAGCCGTGATCCTCTGAGGAGGCTTATGTCCCACAGTCTCATAAGCCAAGCAAATCATGCTCCTCAACCAAAAGGACAAAGAAGTGGAAGAGGCTCCCTGCCCCTTGCGTCTCCCTGAATATACTACAAAAAGAGATGTAGACTGTCTGAAATCCTTCTTAGCCTGAAGATAAAACTTCAAGGCTTGAACCACATCCAAGTTATAAAGTAACCTCTCCTTAGGGGAAGAAGGGTTAGGACACAAAGAAGGAACAACTATTTCCTGATTGATGTTACAGTTAGACACAACCAGTGCGAAGAACAGCCTTATCAGCGTGAAAAAAACAGATAAGGAGGCTCACATTGCAAGGCCGCCAACTTGGAAGAGAACCTTCCAAGAAAGAATCTTAATGTCAATAAAGTGCATAGGTTCAAACAGAACCCTCTGCAACACCTTAAAAACCAAGTTCAAGCTCCAGGGTGATTCTAGACAGAGCCTGAACAAAATACTGAACATCAGGAAGCTCCGCGAGCCTCTTGTGCAACAAAACAAAATCTGTCCCTTTAAGGAACTGGCGGCAAGCCCCTTCTCCAACCCATCCTGGAGAAAGGATAGAATACTGGATACCTTCACCTTCTGCCATGGATATCCATGTTTCTTACACCAGGACAAGTAAGTCCTCCACACCTTATGATAGATGCGACGAGTGACTGGCTTCCTGGCCTGAACGAGAGTATCAATCACTCAGAGAATCCTCTGTTGGCTAAGACTAAGCGTTCAATTTCCACGCAGTCAGCTTCAGAGAATCTAGATTTTGATGATGGAAGGGACCCTGTACCAGCAGATCCCTGCGATAGGGTAACCTCTATGGCGGAGAAGATGACATCCCCACCAGATCCGCAAACCACGTCCTCCACAGGCCACGCTGGAGCAATAAGAATAGCCGAAGCTTGCTCCTACTTGTTGCGGGCCACTACACAAGGTAGAAGTGGCAATGGTGGAAAAAACATAATTTATGTAAGAACTTACCTGATAAATTCATTTCTTTCATATTAGCAAGAGTCCATGAGCTAGTGACGTATGGGATATACATTCCTACCAGGAGGGGCAAAGTTTCCCTCAAAATGCCTACAAATACACCCCTCACCACACCCACAATTCAGTTTAACGAATAGCCAAGAAGTGGGGTGATAAGAAAGGAGCGAAAGCATCAAAATAAGGAATTGGAATAATTGTGCTTTATACAAAAAAATCATAACCACCACAAAAAAAGGGTGGGCCCCATGGACTCTTGCTAATATGAAAGAAATGAATTTATCAGGTAAGTTCTTACATAAATTATGTTTTCTTTCATGTAATTAGCAAGAGTCCATGAGCTAGTGACGTATGGGATAATAAATACCCAAGATGTGGAACTTCCACGCAAGAGTCACTAGAGAGGGAGGGATAAAATAAAGACAGCCAATTCCGCTGAAAAATAATAATCCACAACCCAAAACAAAAGTTTTAATCTCAATAATGAAAAAAACTGAAATTATAAGCAGAAGAATCAAACTGAAACAGCTGCCTGAAGTACTTTTCTACCAAAAACTGCTTCAGAAGAAGAAAAACACATCAAAATGGTAGAATTTAGTAAAAGTATGCAAAGAAGACCAAGTTGCTGCTTTGCAAATCTGATCAACAGAAGCTTCATTCCTAAACGCCCAGGAAGTAGAAACTGACCTAGTAGAATGAGCCGTAATTCTTTGAGGCGGGGATTTACCCGACTCTACATAAGCATGATGAATCAAAGACTTTAACCAAGATGCCAAAGAAATGGTGAGGCCTTCTGACCTTTTCTGGACCCAGAAAAGATAACAAATAGACTAGAAGTCTTTCTAAAATCTTTAGTAGCTTCAACATAATATTTCAAAGCTCTTACTACCTCCAAAGAATGTAAAGATCTTTCCTTTGAATTCTTAGGATTAGGACACAATGAAGGAACAACAATTTCTCTACTAATGTTGTTAGAATTCACTACCTTAGGTAAAAATTTAAATGAAGTCCGCAACACTGCCTTATCCTGATGAAAAATCAGAAAAGGAGATTCACAAGAAAGAGCAGATAACTCAGAAACTCTTCTAGCAGAAGAGATGGCCAAAAGGAACAGAACTTTCCAAGAAAGTAATTTAATGTCCAGAGAATGCATAGGTTCAAACGGAGGAGCTTGTAAAGCCCTCAGAACCAAATTAAGACTCCAAGGAGGAGAGATTGACTTAATGACAGGTTTGATACGAACCAAAGCCTGTACAAAACAATGAATATCAGGAAGATTAGCAATCTTTCTGTGAAAAAGAACAGAAAGAGCAGAGATTTGTCCTTTCAAAGAACTTGCAGATAAACCTTTATCCAAACCATCCTGAAGAAACTGTAAAATTCTAGGAATTCTAAAAGAATGCCAGGAGAATTTATGAGAAGAACACCAAGAAATGTAAGTCTTCCAGACTCGATAATAAATCCTCCTATACACAGATTTACGAGCCTGTAACATAGTATTAATTACTGAGTCAGAGAAACCTCTATGACTAAGAATCAAGCGTTCAATTTCCATACCTTCAAATTTAATGATTTGAGATCCTGATGGAAAAAAGGGCCTTGAGATAGAAGGTCTGGTCTTAACGGAAGAGTCCAAGGTTGGCAACTGGCCATCCGAATGAGATCCGCATACCAAAACCTGTGAGGCCATGCTGGAGCCACCAGCAGTACAAACGAACGTTCCATTAGAATTTTGGAAATCACTTTTCGAAGAAGAACTAGAGGCAGAAAGATATAGGCAGGATGATAATTCCAAGGAAGCGACAACGCATCCACTGCCTCCGCCTGAGGATCCCTGGATCTGGATAGATACCTGGGAAGTTTCTTGTTTAGATGAGAGGCCATCAGATCTATTTCTGGAAGTCCCCAGATTTGAACAATCTGAAGAAATACCTCTGGGTGAAGGGACCATTCGCCCGGATGTAACGTCTGGCGACTGAGATAATCCGCTTCCCAATTGTCTACACCTGGGATGTGAACCGCAGAGATTAGACAGGAGCTGGATTCCACCCATACAAGTATCCGAGATACTTCTTTCATAGCCTGAGGACTGTGAGTCCCACCCTGATGATTGACATATGCCACGGTTGTGACATTGTCTGTCTGAAAACAAATAAACGATTCTCTCTTCAGAAGAGGCCAGAACTGAAGAGCTCTGAAAATCGCACGGAGTTCCAAAATGTTGATTGGTAATCTCGCCTCCTGAGATTCCCAAACCCCCTGCGCTGTCAGAGATCCCCATACAGCTCCCTAACCTGACAGACTCGCATCTGTTGAGATCACAATCCAGGTTGGACGAACAAAAGAAGCCCCTTGGACTAAACGATGGTGATCTATCCACCACGTCAGAGAGTGTCGTACATTGGGATTTAAGGATATTAATTGTGATATCTTTGTATAATCCCTGCACCATTGGTTCAGCATACAAAGCTGAAGAGGTCTCATGTGAAAACGAGCAAAAGGGTTTGCGTCCAATGCAGCAGTCATGAGACCTAGAATTTCCATGCATAAAGCTACCGAAGGGAATGACTGAGACTGAAGGTTTCGACAGGCTGAAACCAATTTCAGACGTCTCTTTTCTGTTAGAGACAAGGTCATGGACACTGAATCTATTTGAAAACCCAAAAAGGTTACCTGAGTCTGAGGAATCAACGAACTCTTTGATAAATTGATCCTCCAACCATGTCTTTGAAGAAACGACACAAGTTGATTCGTATGAGATTCTGCAGAATGTGAAGACTGAGCAAGTACCAAGATATCGTCCAAATAAGGAAATACCGCAATACCCTGTTCTCTGATTACAGAGAGAAGGGCACCGAGAACCTTTGAAAAGATCCTTGGAGCTGTTGCTAGGCCAAATGGAAGGGCCACAAACTGGTAATGCTTGTCTAGAAAAGAGAATCTCAGAAACTGAAAGTGATCTGGATGAATCGGAATATGAAGATATGCATCCTGTAAATCTATTGTGGACATATAATGCCCTTGCTGAACAAAAGGCAGAATAGTCCTTATAGTTACCATTTTGAATGTTGGTATCCTTACATAACGATTCAATATCTTTAGATCCAGAACTGGTCTGAAGGAATTCTCCTTCTTTGGTACAATGAATAGATTTGAGTAAAACCCCAGACCCTGTTCCAGAACTGGAACTGGCACAATTACTCCAGCCAACTCTAGATATGAAACACATTTCAGAAATGCCTGAGCCTTCACTGGGTTTATTGGAATGCGAGAGAGAAAAAATCTCTTCGCAGGCGGCCTTACCTTGAAACCTATTCTGTACCCTTGTGAAACAATGTTCTGAATCCAAAGACTGTGAATCGAATTGATCCAAATGTCTTTGAAAAATCGTAACCTGCCCCCTACCAGCTGTGCTGGAATGAGGGCCGCACCTTCATGTGGACTTGGGAGCTGGTTTTGACTTTCTAAAAGGCTTGGATTTATTCCAGATTGGAGAAGGTTTCCAAACAGAAACCGTTCCTTTAGGGGAAGGGTCAGGCTTCTGTTCCTTATTCTGACAAAAGGAACGAAAACGATTAGCAGCCCTATATTTACCTTTAGATTTTTTGTCCTGAGGCAAAAAAGTTCCTTTCCCCCCAGTAACAGTTGAAATAATAGAATCCAACTGGGAACCAAATAATTTATTACCTTGGAAAGAAAGAGAAAGCAAAGTTGACTTAGAAGACATATCTGCATTCCAAGTTTTAAGCCATAAAGCTCTTCTAGCTAAAATAGCTAAAGACATATACCTGACATCAACTCTAATGATATCAAAGATGACATCACAAATAAAGTTATTAGCATGTTGAAGAAGTTTAACAATGCTATGAGTATTATGGTCTGATACTTGTTGTGCTAAAGCCAGTGGAAGCGGCAGCAACATCAGCCAAAGAAATAGCAGGCCTAAGAAGATTACCTGAACATAAATAAGCTTTCCTTAGAAAGGATTCAATCTTCCTATCTAAAGGATCCTTAAAGGAAGTACTATCTGCTGTAGGAATAGTAGTACGTTTAGCAAGAGTAGAGATAGCCCCATCAACTTTAGGGATTTTGTCCCAAAACTCTAATCTGTCAGATGGCACAGGATACAATTTCTTAAAACTTTGAGAAGGAGTAAATGAAGTACCCAGATTATTCCATTCCCTAGAAATTACTTCAGAAATAGCATCAGGGAAAGGAAAAACTTCTGGAATAACTATAGGAGGTTTAAAAAACGAATTTAAACGCTTAGTAGATTTAGTATCAAGAGGACTAGAATCCTCCATCTCTAATGCGATTAAAACTTCTTTAAGTAAAGAGCGAATAAATTCCATTTGAAATAAATATGAAGATTTATCAGTGTCAATATCTGAGACAGAATCCTCTGAACCAGAAAAATCCTCATCAGAAACAGACAAATCAGAATGATGACGGTCATTTAAAAATTCATCTGAAAAATGAGAAGTTTTAAAAGACCTTTTACGTTTACTGGAAGGAGGAATAACAGACATAGCCTTCCTAATAGATTTAGAAACAAATTCTTTTATATTAACAGGAACATCCTGAGTATTAGATGTTGAGGGAACAGCAACAGGTAATGGTATATTACTAATGGAAATACTATCTGCATTAGCAAGTTTATCATGACATTCATCACAAACTACAACCGGAGGAACAGTTACCACAAGTTTACAACAAATGCACTTAACTTTGGTAGAACCAGCATCAGGCAGCGTCTTTCCAGAAGTAGATTCTGATCCAGGGTCAATTTGAGACATCTTGCAATATGTAAAAGTAAAACAACATATAAAGCAAAATTGATCAAATTCCTTAAATGACAGTTTCAGGAATGGGAAAAAAATGCCAATGAACAAGCCTCTAGCAACCAGAAGCAATGAAAAATGAGACTGAAATAATGTGAAAAAAAGGTGGAGACAAGAATGACGCCCACATTTTTTAGGGCCAAAAAAGACGCCCACATTTTTAGCGCCTTAAATTTTTTGGCGCCAAGAATGACGCCACATCCGGTGACGCTGACATTTTTGGCGCAAAATGTAAAAAAAATTACGCAAATACGAACAACTTCTGGCGTCAAGTATGACGCCGGAAATTACAAAAAAATGTTTGCGCCAAAAGAGTCCGCGCCAAGAATGACGCAATAAATTGAAGCATTTTCAGCCCCCGCGAGCCTAACAGCCCACAGGGAAAAAAGTCAATTGAAACAATTTTTAAGGTAAGAAAAAAATTGATTATTCATATGCATTATCCCAAATAATGAAACTGACTGTCTGAAATAAGGAATATTGATCATCCTGAATCATGGCAAATATAAGTTTAAAGACATATATTTAGAACTTTATATATAAAGTGCCCAACCATAGCTTAGAGTGTCACAAAAAAATAAGACTTACTTACCCCAGGACACTCATCTACATATAGTAGATAGCCAAACCAGTACTGAAACGAGAATCAGTAGAGGTAATGGTATATAAGAGTATATCGTCGATCTGAAAAGGGAGGTAAGAGATGAATCTCTACGACCGATAACAGAGAACCTATGAAATAGATCCCGTAGGAGACCATTGAATTCAAATAGGCAATACTCTCTTCACATCCCTCTGACATTCACTGTACTCTGAAAGGAAAACCGGGCTCCAGCCTGCTGCGAAGTGCATATCAACGTAGAATCTAGCACAAACTTACTTCACCACCTCCACGGGAGGCAAAGTTTGTAAAACTGAATTGTGGGTGTGGTGAGGGGTGTATTTGTAGGAATTTTGAGGTTTGGGAAACTTTGCCCCTCCTGGTAGGAATGTATATCCCATACGTCACTAGCTCATGGACTCTTGCTAATTACATGAAAGAAATGTAAACTAGGTTGAACCCCTAGGCACCGCTAAGGCATCGACCAGCACTGCCTGGGGATCCCTGGACCGCGACCCGTATTTGGGTAGCTTGCAATTGAGTGTGGACGCCATGAGATCTATCTCCGTTGTCCCCCATCTATGACAGATCTACGCAAACACTTCGGGGTAAAGAGACCATTCTCCCGGATGAAAGGATTGTCTGCTGAGAAAATCCGCTTCCCAGTTGTCCACACCCGGAATGTGGATTGCTGATAGTGAGCAGTTGTGGGACTCTGCCCATACCAATATCCGAGATACCTCCGCCATTGCTAGAGAGCTTCTTGTCCCCCCCTGATGGTTGATGTAGGCCACCGAGGTAATGTTGTCTGTCTGGAATCTAATGAAGCTGAACGACCCCAGGAGGGGCCAAGCTTTCAGAGCATTGTGGATCGCTTGAAGTTCCAGAATATTGATCGGGAGGAGAGACTCCTCTCGAGTCCGCCTTCCTTGTGCCATCCTGGCACCCCCAACAGCTCTCCATCCTGCCAGACTCGCGTCCGTGGTCACAATCTCCCATGACGGTCTTAGGAAGTATGTCCCTTAGGACAGTTGTTCCGGATGGACCCATCAAGAGAGGGATTCCCTTGTCTGAACTTCGAGAGAAATCTGTTGTGATAGATCTGAGTGATCGCCATTCCACTGCCTCAACATACACAGCTGAAGATGTCTGAGGAGGAACCTGGCGAATGGAATGACATAGATGCTGGATACCATGAGCCCAATAACCTCCATACACTGAGCCACAGAGGGTCTGGAAGAGGCCTGAAGGGAAAGACAGGTGGACGCAATTTTCCTGTGTTGCTGATCTGTGAGACATATCTTCGTGGATATAGTCTATTATTGTGCCCAGGAATTCCACCCTGTTGCTGGGTACCAGGGAACTCTTTCCTGAGTTTATCTTCCATCTATGAGACTGGAGCAGAAGAAGATGAGCCCTTGAGTGTTCCTCTGCAAGACTTAACGACAGCGCCTGGACTAGGATGTCATCCAGATAGGGCGCCACAGCAATGCCTCTGGCTACAGCAAGAAGTGCCCCTAGAATCTTTGTGAAGACTCTCTGGGCCGTCGCTACAAACTGGAAGTGTTGGTCCAGAAATGCAAATCTCAGGAACCTGAAGTCATCCCTGTGGATTAGTATATGAAGGTAGGCATCATTCAAGTCTATTGTTGTCATAAATTGAACTAAACTAAATCTTGAACTAGGGGCAGAATAGATCTGATCGTTTCGATTTTGAACGATGGAACTGCCAGAAATTTGTTTAAACATTTTAGGTCCAGAATCAGGCGGAAAGTGCCCACTTTTTTTTGGGACCATGAAAAGGTTTGAATAGTACCCTAGACCTCTTTCTCCTGGAGGTACTGGTACAATTACTCCGAGAGAAGAGAGATCCCTCACACATTCTAGAAAGGCGTCACTCTTCTCTGGTCTTGAAGACACGTTTGACCGGAGGAATCTGCCCCTGGGCGGATGAGATCTGATACCTATCCTGTTCCCCAGGGCGATGACCTCCAGAACCCAAGGGTCCTGCACATCCTGCAACCAGGCTTCTGACAAGAGAGATAATCTGTCCCCCTACTTGGTCCATTGACCAGTCGGGGACCGCCCCTTTATACCGATTTTGTCTCTGCGGGTTTCTTGTTCTGCTTGGACTTATTCAAGCTGGCTTCCATGCTCCCTTGGACTGCTCCGCTATCGCCGCAGGCTTATGGCGATGGGCCTTGTCTGAACGAAAGGGACGAAAAGTAGATCCCTTAGGTTTAACCTTCTTATCCTGTGGCAGGAAGGCACCCTTGCCTCCCGTGGCCATGGATATGATCGAGTCCAGGCCTGGACCAAATAGGATCTTTCCCTGAAAGGGAAGGGATAGAAGCCTAGATTTAGAGGTCATGTCCGCAGACCATGACTTCAGCCACAGAGCCCTACGGGCTAGGACGGAAAAACCTGAAAATTTTGCATTCAGGCGAATAATCTGCATGTTGGCGTCACAAATGAAAGAATTAGCTACCCTCAAGGCTTTAATGCTATCCTGTATCTCGTCAAGGGGAGTCTGCCTCTCGACCATCTCAGACAAGGATTCGCACCAATATGTTGCAGCTCCGGATACCGCAGCTACCGCAGCTGCAGCCGGCTGAAAAACAAACCCTGTGTGCTGAAACATCCTTCTCAACATGTTTTCTAACTTTTTATCCATAGGCTCTTTAAACGATGAACTATCCTCGATGAGGATCGTCGTACGCTTTGCAAGCATGGAGATAGCACCATCCACCTTAGGGACAGTCCCCCATAGCTCGAGCTGAGAGTCCGGAACGGGGAACAGTTTCTTAAAAGAAGAGGAAGGGTTAAAGAATGAACCCAATTTCTCCCATTCAATCTTAATAATGTTAGCCATCTTAACAGGAACTGGGAAGGTCTGAGACACCACCCTGTCCTCATATACTTTATCAAGTTTGGGAATCGAAGGTTCCTCAGGTAGTTTCGGTTCCGGAACCTTCGTAGCAAGCACTTGCTTCAGTAGAATGCGTACATTTTCCATCCTAAACCTAAAGTCTGGTTCCTCCACAGCCGGAGGTTTAGATGACACGGACTCCGTCCCAGAAGGAAAGAGTCAGAGTTGTCCTATCCAAGCTTTCCATTGGAGTAGATGATCCCTGGGCCGGGCTGCAATGTTTTACCCTACGCTTGCGCTTAGCAGAACATGGTAAGGCACTAATCACTGCAGACACTGCCGTTTGCAGCTGATCCGCAAAATCTGGCGGCCAGCGGTCCTCTCCCTTAGTGGGATTAGTCATACCCTGGGGAGCTGCATGTGTAATCGGAGATGAATGTAGGGAACGCACCTCATGGGACGGTTCAGTAGTACTAAACATCTTATTCTTTCTAGATGTAGTAATCTTATCAAGGCATGTTGAACAGAGTTGAGCAGGTGGATCTACCAGAACCTTCTCACAATAAATACAGGTATTAGACTTTGTTAAAGAGGGAGTACCCTCCAATGTGTCAGAGTCCTCCATAGATTATGCTTTTATTACGGACTAGATACTGTATACTATATAAATAGCACTTTATACCTCTAATGGCCGGGGCACTCACCACCTCCTTAGACCCGGACCACAGAAAAAAAACGCTTTGTCTCCTGCAAACGGCGGACAAGAAGAGGAAATTGAATAGGCCCCATCCGGTCACATGGAGTGCCTCGCAGGGCCGCCCCTGCACTAGGGATAAAAACGCGCCAAATTGGCCGTGTAATAACTCCCAAACATGACACCTGTAGTCCACCATTGCCAGAGCCTCATCTTACACATATCGCAGCAATGACACAACAATAACATTATGTACAAACCTCCCCTGTTCAATAATCCCTCTTCCAGGGATATTAACCCTTGATTCTATAAAAGATAAAAGTCGTCATACTGTGACCCTGTCTTCTTGCGTTATCTTTAAGTATATAAAAAATTAAACGATCTTACCAGAATCTATGCCGTGGAACAGGAACACAGCCTCTCAAGTGTGACAGTGTAGTAGCATCGCTCCTGACATGGACTTGAGTGTAGGAAGCAGGCAGCGAAACTTGTCAACAATGATTGCTTATGGAGCTGTTAAACTGAGTCGGGATGGGTTCGCAGAAAGACTCTACCTGCATCTCCGGACTCTTACATTCATCCATGCTCTCACTGAGAGGCTGACAGGACTACTTAAAACTCCAGTCCCATATCGAAGAGTACTACCCTTCATAAGAGACTACTCTGAAATATTCTAACACTTCTCTGCCAACCTCCTGTGACGAAAGGCAAAGAATGACTGGGGGATAAGGGGAGTGGGGGAGGTATTTAAGCCTTTGGCTGGGGTGTCTTTGCCTCCTCCTGGTGGCCAGGTTCTTAATTCCCACTAGTAATGAATGAAGCCGTGGACTCTCCTCCCCTTTAGATGGAAAATTTCCCTGATCAGCGAGTATGCTGAGCAACTGATGCTTAAGTATCCGCTTTCCTTTTTCTCCCCAGTTTAAACAAACTTTTAACCTTTTTCAGGCAAAATGTTTGCAATGTTTAAGCAGTGCTTTTAAAAACACATTTTTCTTTTTTTAGGTTAAATGGACATAAGTGTAAAAAGAAAATGCTCTGTTAAAGCATTTTATAATTGCACTATTGCTTGCACATAACTATCTATTTCCTTTGATGCAAAAAAAGTTAGTTAAAGTCAGCCTCAGAGCATCAATGAACTACTGGTACCTAGCTGAATACATCTGGTGAGCCAATGACAACAGGCATACATGTATGTAGCCACCAATCACCAGCTAGGTGGAAGTAAATTTGATTATACAAATAAATTGAAAAACCACGCTCTTCCTTAACCATGAAAGTTTAAAGGGCCATTACAGTGTAACATTACACTTTTATTAGTAATAGCATGTCATTTTAAAATTAGTGACCCAGCTAAACTATTTGTTTAACCCCTGCAAAGGGGTTAAAGTACCACTCAGGAGCCACAGAGAACTGCTGGCCCTCCCAAGCGGAAACTGCCCCTGAGTATGACGTGAGACTAGTGCTGCCGTTTGGGTCAGTAATAGTTCCTTATTGGGATCAGCAGTTCTCTGAGGCTCCCGAACGGTACTTTACTTACATTTGCAGGAGATAAACACATAGATTTTGAGCGTCAATAGTGATAAAATGACATGCTCTAACAAATGAGAGCATGCAATTTTATCAATCATTGGTTCAGGTGCTTACATTTTCTTTCAGATGTATATCTGTAGGCCACATGTACTATATTGTTTGTTCAACATACTTTACTTTGTGTTGCTAACATATACCCGAGACCAGCACACAACTGGACTATTGCTATGTTTAGACAGTTAGGATTTACTTCTTTCTGTACTATTAATGAATTATTTTTTGTTCTCAGTGATTGTACTGGTCAGAGATTCATTCCAATTGTTTAATTTAGCTACACTTTTGAGCTATTTTTTATAAAAAAAGAGTGCTTGATTCCCTATCTATACAGGGCCTTAAGAAATTTTTGATGGTCCTTGTTCTCCTCTTGTAGTTTGTTGAAGAATATATATATATATATATATATTTATATATATACACACACACACACACACAGTATCTCACAAAAGTGAGTACACCCCTCACATTTTTGTAAATATTTTATTATATCTTTTCATGTGACAACACTGAAGAAATGACACTTTGCTACAATGTAAAATAGTGAGTGTATAGCCTGTATAACAGTGTAAATTTGCTGTCCCCTCAAAATAACTCAACACACAGCCATTAATGTCAAAACCGTCGGCAACAAAAGTGAGTACACCCCTAAGTGGAAATGTCCAAATTGGGCCTAATTAGCCATTTTCCCTCCCCGGTGTCATGTGACTTGTTAGTGTTACAAGATCTCAGGTGTGAATGGGGAGCAGGTGTGTTAAAGTTGGTGTTATCACTCTCACTCTGGTCACTGGAAGTTTGACATGGCACCTCATGGCAAAGAACTCTCTGAGGAACTGAAAAAATGATTGTTGCTCTACATAAATATGGCCTAGGCTATAAGAAAATTGCCAAGACCCTGAAACTGAGCTGCAACACGGTGAGCAAGACCATACAGCGGTTTCACAGGACAGGTTGCACTCAGAACAGGCCTCGCCATGGTCAACCAAAGAAGTTGAGTGCACATGCTTAGTGTCATATCCAGAGGTTGTCTTTGGGAGACGTATGAGTGCTGCCAGCATTGCTGCAGAGGTTGAAGGGGTGGTGGGTCAGCCTGTCAGAGCTCAGACCATATGCCGCACACTGCATCAAATTGGTCTGCATGGCTGTCATCCCAGAAGATGATGCACAAGAAAGCCTGCAAACAGTTTGCTGAAGACAAGCAGACTAAGGACATGGATTACTGGAACCATGTCCTGTGGTCCGATGAGACCAAGAGAAACTTATTTGGTTCAGATGGTGTCAAGCGTGTGGCGGCAACCAGGTGAGCATTACAAAGACAAGTGTGTCTTGCCTACAGTCAAGCATGGTGGTGGGAGTGTTATGGTCTGGGCCTGCATGAGTGCTGCCGGCACAGGGGAGCTACAGTTCATTGAGGGAACCATGCATGCCAACATGTACTGTGACATACTGAAGCAGAGCATGATCCCCTCCCTTCGGAAACTGGGCCGCAGGGCAGTATTCCAACATGATAACGACCCCAAACACACCTCCAAGACGACCACTGCCTTGCTAAAGAAGCTTAAGGTAAAGGTGATGGACTGGCCAAGCATGTCTCCAGACCTAAACCCTATTGAGCATCTGTGGGGCATCCTAAAACGTAATGTGGTGGAGCGTAAGGTCTCTAACATTTACCAGCTCAGTGATGTCGTCATGGAGGAGTGGAAAAGGAACCCAGTGGCAACATGTGTAGCTCTGGTGAACTCCATGCCCAAGAGGGTTAAGGCAGTTCTGGTTTAGACATTAATGGCTGTGTGTTGAGTTTTTTTGAGGGGACAGCAAATTTACACTGTTATACAGGCTGTACACTCACTACTTTACATTGTAGCAAAGTGCCATTTCTTCAGTGTTGTCACATGAAAAGATATAATAAAATATTTACAAAAATGTGAGGGGTGTACTCGCTTTTGAGATACTGTATATATATATATATATATATATTATCAACACGTATATATGTCAAATATATTTTTCACTATAAAATAATCCAAACTCAAAAACTGTTGACAGAATATTTTATATTTTATTTTTTCACTGTAACAACATCTTCATTTTTAACATTTACAGACAGTTGCTGTAAGAAAATAGAACATATTACTAATGATTTTTATTGTACAAAATTGATTATTAAATATTCTTTGAAATAAACAAAACAAACTGTGTTTAAGACAATCACCTGTGTCTTATAGATTATTAAAAGCTTAAAAAAAAAGCACAAAAATCATATTAAAATAACCTCTGGAGCACCTGGTTCCAGCAGTAACAATTTATGGAAAATGTGTAGAACCTCTGTACAAACCTCTAAGGAATGATGAATATAAGGTAGAACTAAGTAACATTTCTGTAATGCATGAAACGTTTACAAACCTCATAAGAATACCCTAGATCACTGTGCTTAAATACTATGCAGAGCTGTTATAGTTATGGTTCAGGAGTTTAGTGCTCATTTAAACCCAGGAAATTGCAGATGTTACCTGATCTAAACAGCAAAAACGGTCTATCTGTAAGGTTAGGTTTTTGCTATTGTTGAAGTAATGTCTACAAAGTCATTCTCTGTAATACAATATATTTTCCATACGTAGTGTGTTTTAATGTTGTTTTTGCCGTGGTGAAACTATTTAAAAGGGCCATAATAATGAAAAAAAAATACATGCTCTTATTCTTTAGAGAGTGTAATTTTCTTACTATCAACCCTGCAATGCTATGTGTTTAGCTCCTTGTGATGGGGTTAAACAGACAGCACTGTACGAAGCTGCTGACTGGGTCAGCTGTAGTTTCCACTCGGGAACAGCAGTGTTCTGTGGCACCCAAGTCATACTTTAACTGTTTAACCCCTTTGCAGGGAATAAAAACATAGTATTGCAGGGTCGATAGTGATACAATTATATGTTCCTTTAACTTTGTGTTTAACTCCTTTGGGGAATTAAACACACAGCATTGCAAGGTCAATAGTAATAAAATAACAGGTGAGAGTGTGTACTTTTTTCACTATAATGGCCCTTTAAGGAAATAACCATACACGTGCAAAATTTCAGCCTTTTTTTTACCCCTTTTGCAAACCAATATTGAAATGAACATGTTCCAGGGGCACAAAACACTTTAAAGGATATGAAACCCAAATTTGTCCTTTTATGATTCAGATAGAGCATGCAATTTTAATGAACTTTAAATTTACTCCTATTATCAATTTTTCTTCGTTCTCTTGTAATGTAAATTTAGGCGCCGGCCCATTTTTGGATCAGCACCTGGGTTGCGCTTGCTGATTGGTGGCTAAATGTACAAATAAAGATACCAAGAGAATGAAGAAAAATTGATAATAGGAGTAAATTAGAAAGATGCTTAAAATTGCATGCTCTATCTGAATCATGAAAGAAAAAAAAAATGGGTTTCATATCCCTTTAATGGCTCTCTGGCTGAGCTGAGTTCTCGGAGCATGATATGGTTTTACATTAAGCTGTTTCTATAAGGACCAATAATAAAAGTTACTTTTTATACATTTGTAGCGTATTTGCCTAAATAGAGCGTGGAACCATTTTATACCAATAACAAAGTTATCCTCTGTATAAATTAGTCCAGATGTGCAACTCAAAATATACTTGAAAATAAAGATAACTAAGTTTGGAATTTTTTTAAAATATCTAGATATAACGTAGCACAGCGTTACAGCACTTAAACAGGGACAACCAACACCTTGAGATTTTTATATTAAACGGTTTTTATATTTTAATGAACTATTTTGCTCTTTTCATGTAATTTAGCACTGAAAATTGAGCAATTTTTAATTCTAACAACTTGAAATGCACTTGCTGACTTCTCACGGCTAACTCTGCTACACATCTGTCCCTTACAGGCTTTACCTGATAAGAACTGCAAAACAATACATGTCATACTGACTTTATGACAGTGGCTAGCCTGGTTGTCTGTGGATTAACTCTCAGATTGGCTCCTCCAAATAAGGCAAAAGGTGGGTGGTGTGTTGTTTATAGAAAAACAATTGCAGTAAAAAGGATGTTAATTTGTTTATAAACATATGATGTTATTTTACAAGGTGTTTACTGTCCCTTTAAGCATTAAACAGAATGCAAATTAGCATAACACTGAACTAATATGTGAACCAAATGTCTGTTTTTGTCTTATATAATTTTGCTATTTTTCATGTCTTTACCACAGCCCCTTAGTCACACCCCTGACCTACAAACACAAACCTTTCCCTATGGATAACCCAGGCTGCATGTTTTTATTCAGAACAAGTGTAGGGAAGTGCCATATAGGATTTTAGGTTGTGAACAGGTGCAGCACTTTTGCATTTTTCTTTAACAAAATGCTCTTGTGAAGAAATGTTTTTATTTTTACACTAGTTTCCTTTTCATTTATTTATGTATACTAGGTGAAAGATGATATCCTGCCTTAAAAAGTATATAAAAATAAAAGAATATACAGCTTATAAATGAAACAGTAACCTATTATCAGCTTCCAACTGTCATGTAGTAATTTAAACAGAAACATGGCCAAAAGATTTCAATTTAAAGTTCTAAAAATCAGATTAAAATTATGCATTCAAAGAAAGTTTGGTCATTTTCTTATAATTTTTAACATTTGTAGTTAAGATTTTGTGACAATATTTGAAGCAGATTTTATAACACTAAAGTTCCTCACTTATAGGACTTTTCAAGCTGTATTTATTGGTCTGACAGCCTTCTTATGTTGAAAAACAGGTTTATTTTATTATTTACTCAGTACACTGTGAAATAAAAACACGTAAAGGGATTATTCAGATAGATATGATTCAGATAGAGCATGCAATTTTAAGCAACTTTCTAATTTACTCCTATTATCAATTATTCTTAATTCTCTTGCTTATTGGTGGCTAAATGTAGCCACCGATAAGTGAGCGCTATCCATGGTGCTGAACCTAAAAAAAAATTGATAATAGGAGTAAATTAGAAAGTTGCTTAAAATTGAATGCTCTATCCGAATCATGACAGAAAAAAAAAGAAAATTTATGCTTACCTGATAAATTTATTTATTTTTTGACACGATGAGTCCACCGATCATCTTAATTACTAATGGGATATTCACCTCCTGGTAAGCAGGAGGAGGCAAAGAGCACCACAGCAGAGCTGTTAAATAGCTCCTCCCTTCCCTCCCACTCCAGTCATTCGACCGAAGTTAGGAAGAGAAAGGAAAAGCCAAGGTGCAGAGGTGTCTGAAGTTTACCATAACCCAAAACCTGTCTTACAAGAACAGGGCGGGCCGTAGACTCATCGTATCAAAAAAGAAATACATTTAACAGGTAAGCATAAATTTTCTTTTCTTTTTTAAGACATGATGAGTCCACAGATCATCTTAATTACTAATGGGATCCAATACCCAAGCTAGAGTACACAGATGATACGGGAGGGACAAGACAGGGAACCTAAACGGAAGGCACCACTGCTTGAAGAACCTTTCTCCCAAAAGCGGCCTCAGCCGAGGCAAAAGTGTCAAATTTGTAAAATTTTGAAAAATTGTGAAGAGAGGACTAAGTTGCTGTCTTGCAAATCTGTGCCACAGAAGCTTCATTTTTGAATGCCCATGAGGAAGCAACAGCCCTCGTGGAATGAGTGGTAACCCTCTCGGGAGGCTGTTGTCCAGCAGTCTCATATGCGAAACATATGATACTCTTCAGCCAAAAAGAAAGAAGTAGCCGTAGCTTTCTGTCCCTTACGTTTTCCAGAGAAAAGAACAAACAAAGAAGAAGACTGACCAAAGTCCTTAGTCGCCTGTAAGTAAAACTATAAAGCATGGACCACGTCCAAATTGTGCAGAAGTCGTTCTTTCTGAGAAGAAGGATTAGGACACAAAGAAGGAACAATAATCTCCTGATTAATGTTCTGATCAGAAACAACCTTACGAAGAAATCCTAATTTAGTACGTAAAACTAACTTATCTGAATGGAAAATAAGGTAAGGAGATCCGTACTGCAATGCCGAGAGCTCTGACACTCTATGAGCCGAAGAAATAGCAACAAGAAATAAAACTTTCCAAGATAACAGCTTAATATCTAAGGAATGCATAGGCTCAAACAGAGCCCCTTGAAGAACTTTGAGAACTAAATTAAGACTCCATGGAGGAGTAACTATTTTGAACACAGGCCTGATCCTGACCAAGGCCTCACAAAATGATTGTACATCTAGAACATCTGCCAGACGTTTGTGTAAGAAAATAGATAAGGCAGGGATTTGACCCTTTAGGGAACTCAAATACAAACCTTTCTCCAAACCCTCTTGGAGAAAAGACAAAATTCTAGGAATCCTAACTCTACTCCATGAATAGCCCTTGGATTCACACCAATAGAGATAGTTACGCCAAATTTTATGGTAAATCCTCCTAGTTACAGGCTTACGAGCCTGAATCATGGTCTCTATGACCGATTCAGAAAACCCTTGCTTGGATAAAATTAAGCGTTCAATCTCCAAGCAGTCAACTTCAGAGAAACTAGATTTGGGTGAAGGAAGGGCCCCTGAATCAGAAGGACCTTCCTCAATGGGAGTCTCCAAGGTGGCAGAGATGCCATCTCCACCAGATCCACATACCAAATCCTGCGAGGCCAGGCCGGTGCTATGAGAATCACCAAAGCCATCTCCTGTTTGATTCGAGCAATTACCAGAGGAAGGAGAGCAAACAGAGGAAATAGGTATGCTAGACTGAAGGTCCAAGGAACCGCCAGGGCATCTATCAGTGCCGCCTGGGGGTACCTGGACCTTGACCCGTATCTCGGGAGCTTGGTATTCTGACGAGATGCCATGAGATCCAACTCCGGCTGACCCCACTTGAGAATCAGGTCGGAGAACACTTCTGGATGGAGTTTCCAATCCCCCAGATGAAATGTCTGCCTTCTCAGGAATTCTGCCTCCTCTGGGATGTGGATCGCCGACAGACAGCAAGAATGAGCCTCCGCCCACTGAATTATCTTGGATACCTCCATCGCTAAGGAACTCCTCATTCCTCCCTGATGATTGATGTAAACCACTGAAGTTATGTTGTCCAACTGGAACCTGATAAACTGGATTGTGGCTAACTGAGGCCAGGCCAGAAGAGCATTGTAGACCGCTCTCAGTTCCAGAATGTTTATGGGAAAAACAGACTCTGAGTGAGTCCAAACTTCCTGAGCCTTTAGGGAGCCCCAGACTGCTCCCCACCCCAGAAGGCTGGCGTCTGTTGTCACAATCACCCAAGATGGTCTGCGAAAGCAGGTCCCCTGGGAGAGATGATCCAGCGACAACCACCATTGAAGAGAGTCCCTTGTCTCCTGCTCCAGAGTTATTCGAGGAGACAAGTCTGCATAATCTCTATTCCATTGCCTGAGCATGTTTAACTGCAGAGGTCTGAGATGGAAACGAGCAAACGGGATGATGTCCATCGCCTCCACCATCAGCCCGATTAACTCCATGCACTGAGCCACTGACGACCGAGGAGTGGACTGAACGACTAAACAAGTATCTATAATCTTTGATCTCCTGACATCAAAAATCTTCATGTATAAGGAGTCTATTATGGTTCCCAAGAAAGTGACTCTAGTGTCTGGAACTAGGGAACTCTTGTTCAAATTTACCTTCCATCCGTGAGTTCTCAGGAACAGGTGTGGGATCTTGCTTGTTGAAAAGATTGCGCCTGGACTAGAATGTCGTCCAGATAAGGAGCCACCCCAATGCCCCGTGACCGAAGTACCACCAACAGAGACCCCAGAACCTTTGTGAAGATTCTGGGAGCGGTGGCCAGGCCGAAAGGAAGAGCCACAAACTGGAAGTGCTTGTCCTGGAAGGAAAATCTTAGAAACCTGTGATGATCCCTGTAAATAGGGACATGTAGGTACGCGTCCTTTAAATCCACAGTTGTCATGAATTGACCCTCCTGGCTTAAGGGAAGGATGGAACGAATAGTTTCCTTCTTAAAGGACGGAACCCTGAGAAATTTGTTTATAGACTCTTTAGATCTAAAATTGGTCTGAAAGTTCCCTCCTTTTTGGGAACCACAAACAGATTGGAATAAAAACCGTGACCCTGTTCCTGTACTGGGACGGGAACAATCACTCCCAGGGCGGAGAGGTCTCTTACACAATGTAAGAACGCCTCTCTTTTTGTCTGGTCTGCAGATAATCTTGAAAGAAGAAACCTGCCTCTGGGAGGAAAACAATTTAAACAAAAAACTGACAGATAGGATATATTACCCTATCTGAGATAGACTACATTTGTAGCACTCTGGGGATTGTTTAATTAAATAACTTGTGGTAACAGAGATAGTCGTGCAAGGATGTGCAGAGAACAAAGACAAAACTGTCTGAGTAAGCTAAATAACATTAAAAATTAACTTTTATTAAGGCTTAGTTAAAATTGGAAAACACACACTTAAAAACACTCTTAGGAGCCAAGATGATATTACTTGTTAATCGTATATTGGTTGGTGTGGTGGGTAAAAAATTATCTGTAAATAGATAACTTATATGGTATGGGGGCTAGTAACAAATCTATGTATTCAATATGTACCGGAAGTGGCAACTCAAATATGATTGATCAGTATGTTGTTGCTGGTAATTTATTGAATAGTTGTATACTTAGGTTCACTACAATTGATATTGTGAATTTGCTGTGGAATTAACTCAATACGTTACAGTACACTTGTGCATATATAATTTAAGAGGCTTGAGTAATTATACACTTTTATTCATTGTGCGTAAAGTCAGGGACTTTATATAGGATCCCTTTAAGTTTCTCTTAATTTTCTATACACATCTGTATATGAGGCTGTGTTCAAGCCTGCACTACACAAATAAAGGCTTAATGCTTTATATTTGATAATGTCTTTTATATTAGATATACCAAGTCCGGCGGGTATACACTTTGTTATATAGAGTATCCGTGAAATTGGAGATCACCCCTTATTGTGGTGTTATCACCGTTAGTAATAAGGTATTTCGATATTATTGTATCTTATATAAGAAATTGTTCCAGATAAAGCGATATAATACATATAACCTTCTTAAGGTTCCATTATGTTTATCCCTCTAGGTGTAAAAATACCCAATATTTGGGACTGGGACCTTATTAGTTAATGTTATATTAGAGTCAAAATGAGATTCTTGTTTTGAAGTATCGCTGTGGGTGTTTATTGCAGGGTGATAAACACTGGGTGAATAGCGTTCCTGTTCTTATATAGAGCAGACAGATCTAGTGACTCAGTTCAAAATATGCCTTTAAGTAAATGGCAAATTATCAACTGCTCTGAGTAGTAACAAGAATGACCGCTATTTTATAAGCTGCACGGTACATGTGTAATGTTATAACACAGCAGACATACTTGGTAAAGAATATATACAAGATTTCAATTTAGTATAACAAAATGAGACATTATTAGTGCGGTATTGAGCCCTGTGTAGTCACAATTTACTAGAAGTGGTGTGAGTACTGCTAGCGGTTAAATTCTCCAGCAGCTTGTATGAACGTCAGCGTTCTGCCCCCATTAACCACTCACAACTGTTAAAGGTATATTGCGGTTCAAATTATCTTAATCTATCGAGGTTCCTAAGGCTAGCTAAAAATACATGAGCTCCAAGGGCTCATCACCAGTACCCTAGCGTCCCTAACGTCCCTAACATGTTTCGCCTCGCGGCTTTTTCAAAGGGATCTGTCTGCTCTATATAAGAACAGGAACGCTATTCACCCAGTGTTTATCACCCTGCAATAAACACCCACAGCGATACTTCAAAACAAGAATCTCATTTTGACTCTAATATAACATTAACTAATAAGGTCCCAGTCCCAAATATTGGGTATTTTTACACCTAGAGGGATAAACATAATGGAACCTTAAGAAGGTTATATGTATTATATCGCTTTATCTGGAACAATTTCTTATATAAGATACAATAATATCGAAATACCTTATTACTAACGGTGATAACACCACAATAAGGGGTGATCTCCAATTTCACGGATACTCTATATAACAAAGTGTATACCCGCCGGACTTGGTATATCTAATATAAAAGACATTATCAAATATAAAGCATTAAGCCTTTATTTGTGTAGTGCAGGCTTGAACACAGCCTCATATACAGATGTGTATAGAAAATTAAGAGAAACTTAAAGGGATCCTATATAAAGTCCCTGACTTTACGCACAATGAATAAAAGTGTATAATTACTCAAGCCTCTTAAATTATATATGCACAAGTGTACTGTAACGTATTGAGTTAATTCCACAGCAAATTCACAATATCAATTGTAGTGAACCTAAGTATACAACTATTCAATAAATTACCAGCAACAACATACTGATCAATCATATTTGAGTTGCCACTTCCGGTACATATTGAATACATAGAATTGTTACTAGCCCCCATACCATATAAGTTATCTATTTACAGATAATTTTTTACCCACCACACCAACCAATATACGATTAACAAGTAATATCATCTTGGCTCCTAAGAGTGTTTTTAAGTGTGTGTTTTCCAATTTTAACTAAGCCTTAATAAAAGTTAATTTTTAATGTTATTTAAGCTTACTCAGACAGTTTTGTCTTTGTTCTCTGCACATCCTTGCACGACTATCTCTGTTACCACAAGTTATTTAATTAAACAATCCCCAGAGTGCTACAAATGTAGTCTATCTCAGATAGGGTAATATATCCTATCTGTCAGTTTTTTGTTTAAATTCTGCTCCACTACATAGCACCGTTTTCCTTTACCATACTAATGTGCTGTATGCACATAAGTTAATAAAGAATAGAGGGGATAATTTTATTTCATTGAAAGTAGTGCCATTGGACCCTATCCTCTTTTGTTTAAGGAAAACAATTTGTATCCCTGAGACACTATTTCTATTGCCCAGGGATCCTGAACGTCCCGAACCCAAACCTGAACGAAGAAGGAAAGTCTGCCCCCTGCCAGATCCGGTCCCGCAGATCCGGTCCCGGGTTGGGGGCATGCCCTTCATGCTGTTTTGGATTCAATAGCAGGCTTCTTGGATTGTTTACCTTTGTTCCAAGACTGTTTGGGTCTCCATGTAGGCTTAGATTGCTCCTGCTTAGAGGAGGAAGTGGAAGAATTTCCCTTGAAATTTCGAAAGGAAAGAAAATTACTCTGTCCTCCCTTTTGTCTGTTTCTCTTATCCTGAGGAAGAAGATGACCCTTACCTCCCGTAATATCAGAGATAATTTCCATCAGGCCAGGTCCAAACAAGGTCTTCCCCTTGTAAGGAATCGCTAGAAGCTTAGACTTGGATGACACGTCCGCAGACCAAGGCTTTAACCATAAGGCTCTGCGGGCTAGGACAGAGAAACCCGAACTCTTAGCTGCCAGTTTGATAATCTGAAGGGAAGCGTCCGTAATAAAAGCATTAGCTAGCTTCAGAGCTTTTATCCTATCTTGGATCTCCTCCAAAGAAGTCTCAGTCCTGAGAGACTCTGACAAAGCATTAAACCAATATGCTGCTGCACTAGTGACTGTAGCAATGCACGCCGCAGGCTGTAATAGTAGACCCCGTTGAACATAAATCTTTTTAAGTAAACCCTCTAACTTCTTGTCCATAGGGTCTTTGAAAGCACAACTATACTCTATGGGAATAGTGGTTCTCTTAGCTAAGGTGGGAATAGCTCCTTCCACCTTAGGAACAGTTTGCCAAGCCTCCTTGAAAGAATCAGCTATGGGAAATATCTTCTTAAAAATAGGGGAGGGAGAAAAGGGAATGCCTGGTCTCTCCCACTCCTTAGTAATGATCTCCGAAGCTCGTTTTGGAACCAGAAATACATCTGAGTAAGAAGGAACTTCGAAATATCTGTCTAATTTACTAGACTTCGCAGGGGCATCCACAACCGTGGAGTCACAGTCGTCTAAAGTAACCAAAACCTCCCTGAGTAGCAGGCGGAGGTGTTCTAGCTTAAACCTAAAAGTTACAACCTCTGAGTCCATCAGAGGCAATGAACCTTTTGAATCTGAAATTTCACCCTCAGATGAAACAGCAGTACCCTCCTCTTCATGGCCTTGGGAGGGTACCTCCAAAACTGCAACAATTGCATCAGAACTTACTGAATGTCTGGTTTTCCTCTTACGGTTGCCCTGCAACATTGGGAAAGCAGACAATGCATCAGAAATTGTAGAAGACATAAGAGAAGCAATGTCTTTTAAAGTAACTCCAGCGGGAGCTATAGTAGAAGTGCAGGGCACTGCTTGTGCGGGCGGTAAATTTTGGGACGCTTGGGGAGAAAGCTGCGGCATATATTGACCCTCATCATTAGACTCTTGGAAAATGGTTGCCTTAGAGGAAATTGGCTCTGAAAATGTTTTTTCCCTATAACATAAAGTCCTTTGAATACATGAAGGACAAAAAGAGATTGGTGGTTCCACATTGGTGTCAAAACATAAAAGCGCAGGTGACATCTTGAAAGTCCCCCTGGTCCATGTTTGTTCACAATTTGTCAAATAAAGACAAAAAACTTTCAAAAGTATTTGAAAATATTAAATATAAAAAAAGTTACTGTCTCTATAAATATTAAACGGTTTTCTTTTTAACTCTACTGCAGGTTCATTTTAATGCAAAACACTTGTAAAAATAAAAGGAAAAAACAACCTCTGTACCTTAGCACTCAGATGCAGTGCTCCTACCTGACCCAATATCAATAGATTTCTCTCAGGCGATCCTTCTAGAAAAACAATAAATATGCACTGACAGGAAAAAGAGATACCGACCCTGCACTAGTAAGCGCATGAATAACAAACATGCGACACTAGCCCAGCTCTGATAAGTTTTTGATGTCGCACTATCACACTGCTCCCTGAACTGAAGCGATATGAAAGGCGTGCAAACACCGGAAGCCCCGCCGATCGTGGGCGTAACCTACGCCGTTGTATTGAACGAGTGAAGTTTAACTCGCAACAGTGAAAACCACCAGAGCCATTTTAAAATTCTATAAAGCAGCATAACTCCAGCCCCAGTGCCCGCCCGATTATACTGCCCAATTACTTTCCCCTCAGGAAAGATTTAACGTCCCCACATAAAGAGCTACTTTCCCTGTAGAGCCCCCTATGTGTAATGCGTGCTAACAGATTATCAGAGTCTCCTTGTGCCCCAGAAAAATACATAGCACTTACCTTGACTTCTGCCTGGCAGTAAGGCAGCCCTCAGGCTTGAGAGGTCCTGTTCCTCAAATCGACCTGAGGAAAACAAAATGCTGAGTTACTGAATACCTCAGACTTAAGGAGATAGGGCAGCAAGAATTATGGGAGGCGCAGTGAGAATTATGTCCCACAAGTTCCCATTGCTCTAAAGCCACCAAGGCTCTACTGAAGAGACTGATATGGACTACGGCAACACCCCAGGACAAAGTAGCACAATCTTGCACTACTTTAAAAATAATAAACTCTTGATTGAAGAATCTATACTAACACCTCACTTTACCTCTTCCTATCACTAACGTAGGCAAAGAGAATGGCTGGAGTGGGAGGGAAGGGAGAAGCTATTTAACAGCTCGGCTGTGGTGCTCTTTGCCTCCTCCTGCTGACCAGGAGGTGAATATCCCATTAGTAATTAAGATGATCTGTGGACTCATTGTGTCTTAAAAAGGAAATGGGTTTAGTATCCCTTTAAGTGTCTGGGATTATACCTACAAATTACAGCAAAAGTAGCCGTCTCTTAATTTTTTTTATATCTTAGCAAACCAGTAGCCAAAACAGAACTAAGCATAGCTAATTCTGAGTAATATAGCTTAAGACCTGTTGCTTCTACTCAACGGTTCAACTAGCAATTAGAACAGCTAATTTAGTAAAGCACTTTACCATTAGTCAAATAGGAAACAAATGAGATATAGTTAATAAACTGCGGGTTTAATTGATCACCGTTTGCCACATTCAACTTTTGCTTTTAAAAATAGGACATGACACATCTGTGATGTTAGTCCCACATGGACAACATATTTGGACTCCTTTTCCAATGCTTAATTATGGTAATATGGGGTATGTAGATACAGAATGTAAAAAGATATTTCAGAGAACACTTACAATCTAGTATTCTCACTGTAAACCATTTGCTGCAAAAATAGTATGAAATAACTGTGTTGATGGCCTTTTGGTAATGAAAATAATGCAACAGTATTTATTTTTTAAATCTTAATTTAAAAAACGCTCCTCCGTCGACATTTCCATGATGACTGTCCTTCATCCTGAAGTTTTGTAAACTTTGGCCCCAGGAAGTACCACCAACCAAAGCCGATGATGACACATATAATGGACTCCACAAAATAGCCGTCTAATGTAGTTACACATGAGCCACCAAATTGTGTACAAAGCTGTAACAAAAAAATAATAAATACATTAACTTATTAATTAGAGATAAGGAAAGTTTAAAAAAATCGCAGTATTTTGATATTTTATGTGCAATATTCTACAGCTAGATTTAATCACACAAGGTAGGCTCAACTCTAAAGGTAGTTTGTCAAATATTCAACATTGCAAAAATAAAATCTTAAATGCCTAAAAGCAAGGAAATCCATGGGTATAACCTTTGAATTACTGAATGTCCTGAATAAGGAAATGAATTTAAATTTCCTTTAAAAGGTATATTAAAGTCAAACTGTAATCCTATATAATAAAAGGCCAGGTATGTTTGTCAGATGCAGTCATGAGCAGTAGAGACTGCAGAGACAAACATACCTGGCCTTGAACAGCAGAGGAGTGCGCACAGCGGAAGCTGCCTGGTGGGGGCGTGGCCGGGTGTGCCGTTACCGGGTGTGATGAGGGGGCGTGGCCTCGCAGGAGCGCGCGTGAAGGGCGTGTCCAATGGGAGAGACCAAAAGAGGTGGGAGAGACCGTGGGAGAGACCAAAAGAGAGGAGGGAAAGAGAGAAAGCAAGCAAAAGAGGGAGAAAGAGAGCAAAAGAGGGGAGAGCAAACGGGAGGAGGGAGAAAGAGAGCAAAAGAGAGGGAGAGAGAGCAAAAGAGAGGGGGAGAGAGAGCACAAAAGAGGGGGAGGGAGAGAGAGATCAAAAGAGAGGGGGGAGAGAGCTCAAAAGAGGGGGGGAGAGAGCTCAAAAGAGAGGGGGGAGAGAGAGAGCTCAAAAGAGAGGGGGGGGAGAGAGAGCTCAAAAGAGAGGGGGGAGAGAGAGCGCAAAAGAGAGGGGGGAGAGAGAGAGCAAAAGAGAAGGGAGAGAGAGAGAGCGCAAAAGAGGGAGAGAGAGCAAAAGAGAGGGGGAGAGAGAGAGAGAGCAAAAGAGAGGGGGAGAGAGAGAGCTCAAAAGAGAGGGGGAGAGAGAGCTCAAAAGAGAGGGGGGAGAGAGAGAGCTCAAAAGAGAGGGGGGAGAGAGAGAGCTCAAAAGAGAGGGGGAGAGAGAGAGCTCAAAAGAGAGGGGGGAGAGAGAGAGCTCAAAAGGGGGGAGAGAGAGAGCTCAAAAGAGAGGGGGGAGAGAGAGAGCTCAAAAGAGAGCGGGGAGAGAGAGCGCAAAAGAAAGGGGGGAGAGAGAGCGCAAAAGAGAGGGGGGAGAGAGAGAGCAAAAGAGAGGGGGGGTGAGAGAGCAAAAGAGAGGGAGAGAGAGCGCAAAAGAGGGGGAGAGAGAGAGCAAAAGAGGGGGAGAGAGAGAGCAAAAGAGGGGGAGAGAGAGAGCAAAAGAGGGGGAGAGAGAGAGCAAAAGAGGGGGAGAGAGAGAGAGCAAAAGAGGGGGAGAGAGAGAGAGCAAAAGAGGGGGAGAGAGAGAGCAAAAGAGGGGGAGAGAGAGAGCAAAAGAGGGGGAGAGAGAGAGCGCAAAAGAGGGGGAGAGAGAGAACAAAAGAGAGGGAGAGAAAGCGCAAAAGAGAGGGAGAGAGCGCAAAAGAGAGGGAGAGAGCGCAAAAGAGAGGGAGAGAGCGCAAAAGAGAGGGAGAGAGCGCAAAAGAGAGGGAGAGAGAGCGCAAAAGAGAGGGAGAGAGAGCCCAAAAGAGAGGGAGAGAGAGCCCAAAAGAGAGGGAGAGAGAGCCCAAAAGAGAGGGAGAGAGAGCCCAAAAGAGAGGGGGAGAGAGCCCAAAAGAGAGGGGGAGAGAGCCCAAAAGAGAGGGGGAGAGAGCGCAAAAGAGAGGGGGAGAGAGCGCAAAAGAGAGGGGGAGAGAGCACAAAAGAGAGGGAGAGAGAGAGCAAAAGAGAGGGAGAGAGAGAGCAAAAGAGAGGGGGAGAGAGAGCTTAAAAGAGAGGGGGAGAGAGCGCTTAAAAGAGAGGGGGAGAGAGCGCTTAAAAGAGAGGGGGAGAGAGCTCAAAAGAGAGGGGGAGAGAGCTCAAAAGAGAGGGGGGAGAGAGCTCAAAAGAGAGGGGGGAGAGAGCGCAAAAGCGGGGGGAGAGAGAGCACAAAAGAGAGGGGGGAGAGCGCAAAAGAGAAGGGGAAGAGAGAGCGCAAAAGAGGGAGAGAGAGCGCAAGAGGGAGAGAGAGAGAGCAAAAGAGAGGGAGAGAGAGAGCGCGCAAAAGAGGGGGGAGAGAGAGAGAGCGCAAAAGAGGGGGGAGAGAGAGCAAAAGAGGGGGGAGAGAGAGCAAAATAGGGGGGAGAGAGAGCAAAATAGGGGGGAGAGAGAGCAAAAGAGGGTAGAGAGAGCAAAAGAGGGTAGAGAGAGAGCAAAAGAGGGGAGAGAGAGAGCAAAAGAGGGGAGAGAGAGAGCAAAAGAGGGGAGAGAGAGAGCAAAAGAGGGGAGAGAGCAAAAGAAGGGAGAGAGAGAGCAAAAGAGGGGAGAGAGAGAGCAAAAGAGGGGAGAGAGAGAGCAAAAGAGGGGAGAGAGAGAGCAAAAGCGGGGAGAGAGAGAGCAAAAGAGGGGAGAGAGAGAGCAAAAGCGGGGAGAGAGAGAGCAAAAGAGGGGAGAGAGAGCGCAAAAGAGAGGGGAGAGAGCGCAAAAGAGAGGGGGAGAGAGAGCAAAAGAGAGGGGGAGAGAGCGCAAAAGAGAGGGGGAGAAAGAGCGCAAATGCGCGGGGAGAGCGCAAGAGAAGGGGGAGAGAGAGCGCAAAAGAGAAGGGGAAGAGAGAGCGCAAAAAAGGGAGAGCGCAAAAGAGGGAGAGAGAGAGAGCAAAAGAGAGGGGGAGAGAGAGAGCGCAAAAGAGGGGGGAGAGAGAGCAAAAGAGGGGGGGAGAGAGAGCAAAAGAGGGGGGAGAGAGAGCAAAAGAGGGGGGAGAGAGAGCAAAATAGGGGAGAGAGAGAGCAAAAGAGGGGAGAGAGAGAGCAAAAGAGGGGAGAGAGAGAGAGCAAAAGAGGGGAGAGAGAGAGCAAAAGAGGGGAGAGAGAAAGCAAAAGAGGGGAGAGAGAAAGCAAAAGAGGGGAGAGAGAAAGCAAAAGAGGGGAGAGAGAGCAAAAGAGGGGGAGAGAGAGAGCAAAAGAGGGGGAGAGAGAGAGCAAAAGAGGGGGAGAGAGAGAGCAAAAGAGGGGGAGAGAGCAAAAGAGGGGAGAGAGAGCAAAAGAGGGGGAGAGAGAGAGCAAAAGAGGGGGAGAGAGAGAGCAAAAGAGGGTAGAGAGAGAGAACAAAAGAGGGGAGAGAGAGAGCAAAAGAGGGGAGAGAGAGAGAGCAAAAGAGGGGAGAGAGAAAGCAAAAGAGGGGAGAGAGAAAGCAAAAGAGGGGAGAGAGAAAGCAAAAGAGGGGAGAGAGAAAGCAAAAGAGGGGAGAGAGAGAGCAAAAGAGGGGAGAGAGAGAGCAAAAGAGGGGAGAGAGAGAGCAAAAGAGGGGAGATAGAGAGCAAAAGAGGGGAGATAGAGAGCAAAAGAGGGGAGAGAGAAAGCAAAAGAGGGGGAAGAGAGAGCAAAAGAGGGGGAAGAGAGAGCAAAAGAGGGGGGGGAGAGAGCAAGAGGGGGAGAGAGAGAGCAAAATAGGGGGGAGAAAGAGAGCAAAATAGGGGGGAGAGAGAGTGCAAAAAGGAAATTTATGCTTACCTGATAAATGTATTTCTTTTACGATATGACGAGTCCACGGATTTCATCCTTACTTATGGGATTACGCCTCCTGTTTAGCAGGAAGTGGCAAAGAGCACCACAGCAGAGCTGTAATATAGCTCCTCCCTTCCCTCCCACCTCCAGTCATTCGACCGAAGTTAGGAAGAGAAAGGAAAAGCCAAGGTGCAGAGGTGACTGAAGTTTAACAAAATAAAACCCTGTCTTGAAAAAACAGGGTGGGCCGTGGACTTGGAGAAATCTCCCAAAATAGCCCCAGAAGAAGCCCCATAAGAAGCAAAAGTATCAAATTTGTAAAATTTGGAAAAAGTGTGAAGAGACGACCAAGTCGCAGCCTTGCAAATCTGTTCAAAAGAAGAAGAATCATTTTTAAATGCCCATGAGGAAGCCACAGCCCTAGTAGAATGAGCTGTAATTCTTTAAGGAGGCTGTTGTCCAGCAGTCTCATATGCCAGACAGATGATACTCTTCAGCCAAAAAGAAAGAGAGGTAGCCGTAGCTTTCTGGCCCCTACGCTTTCCAGAGAAAACAACAAATAATGAAGATGATTGACGAAATTCTTTAGTCGCCTGCAAGGAAAACTTCAGGGCACGGACCACGTCCAAGTTATGCAACAAAAGCTCCTTCTTAGAAGAAGGATTAGGACATAACGAAGGAACAACAATTTCCTATTAATATTCTTGTTAGAAACAACCTTAGGAAGGAAACCAGGTCTGGTACGTAAAACCACCTTATCAGAATGGAAGATAAGGCGAGTCGCATTGTAACGCTGAAAGCTCAGAAACTCTACGAGCAGAGGAAATAGCAACCAAAAATAACACCTTCCAAGTTAACTTAATATCTATGGAATGCATGGGTTCAAACGGAACCCCTTGAAGAACATTAAGAACTAAATTCAAACTCCAGGGTGGAGCAATTGGTCTAAACACAGGCATAATTCTTGACAGAGCCTGACAAAAAGACTGAACTTCTGGAACATCTGCCAAATGTTTGTGTAGCAAAATTGACAAAGCAGAAATTTGTCCCTTTAAGGAACTAGCTGATAATCCTTTCTCCAATCCTTCTTGGAGAAAAGACAGAATTCTGGGGATCCAAATTCTACTCCATGAGTAGCCCTTGGATTTGCACCAATAAAGATATTTACGCCAAATCTTATGGTAAATCTTTCAAGTAACAGGCTTACCTGCCTGAATCAAAGTATCAATGACCGAATCAGAGAACCCCCGCTTAGATAGAATCAAGCGTTCAATCTCCAAGCAGTTAGTTGCAGAGAAACTAGATTTGGGTGTTGGAAGGGTCCCTGAATTAGAAGGTCCTGCCTCAATGGAAGCTTCCACGGTGGCAGAGAGAACATGTCCACTAGATTGGCATACCAAGTCCTGCGAGGCCACGCAGGCGCGATTAGAATTACTGAAGCCCTCTCCTGTTTTATCCGAGCAATCACCCGGGGAAGGAGAGCAAACGGTGGAAAGACATAAGCTAGGTTGAACGACCAAGGCACTGCCAAGGCATCTATCAGTTCGGCCTGAGGATCCCTTGACCTGGATCCGTATCTTGGGAGCTTGGCATTCTGACAAGACGCCATCAGATCCAATTCCGGTCTGCCCCATCTGAGAATCAGGGTGGCAAAGACCTCCACTCCCCCGGATGAAACGTCTGCTTAAAAAGTCCGCTTCCCAGTTGTCCACTCCTGGGATGTAGATTGCTGACAGATAACAAGAGTGAGCCTCCGCCCACCAAATTATCTTGGATACTTCTGTCATCGCTAAGGAACTTCTTGTTCCTCCCAGATGATTGATGTAAGCCACAGTCGTGATGTTGTCCGACTGAAAACGGATGAATTTGGCCGAAGCCAACTGAGGCCAAGCCTGAAGCGCATTGAATATTGCTCTCAATTCCAGAATATTGATTGGAAGAAGAGACTCTGACCAAGTCCACACACCCTGAGCCTTCAGGGAATTCCAGACTGCACCCCAACCTAGTAGGCTGGCGTCCGTTGTCACTATTACCCATGAGGGTCTGCGGAAGCACGTCCCTTGGGACAGATGATCCAGTGACAACCACCAAAGAAGAGAGTCTCTTGTCTCCTGATCCAGATCTATCTGAGGAGACAAATTTGCATAATCTCCATTCCACTGCCTGAGCATGCTCAGTTGTAGTTGTCTGAGATGAAAATGAGCAAATGGAATGATGTCCATTGCCGCCACCATCAATCCTATTACCTCCATGCACTGAGCCACTGATGGCTGAGGATTGGACTGAAGGGCTCGGCATGTATTCAGAATCTTTAACTTTCTGACCTCTGTCAAGAAAATTTTCATGGATATGGAATCTATCAGCGTTCCCAAGAAGGGAACCTGTGTCTGTGGAATTAGTGAACTCTTTTCTAGATTCCCCTTCCACCCGTGAGTCCTCAGAAAGGACAGAATCATGTCTGTATGAGACTTTGTCAGATGGTAAGACGACGCCTGGATCAGAATATCGTCTAGATAAGGCGTCACTGCAATACCCCACAGCCTGAGAACCGCCAGAAGGGACCTTAGAACCTTCGTGAAGATCCTGGGTGCTGTGGCCAACCCGAAGGGAAGAGCCACAAACTGAAAATGTTTGTCCAGGAAGTCAAACCTTAGGTACCGATGATGATCCTTGTGGATCATTGGTAAAATTGTTCGAATAGTCTCCATCTTGAAGGATGGGACTCTGAGAAACTTGTTTAGACTCTTGAGAACTAAAAACAGAATTTATGTTTACCTGATAAATTACTTTCTCCAACGGTGTGTCCGGTCCACGGCGTCATCCTTACTTGTGGGATATTCTCTTCCCCAACAGGAAATGGCAAAGAGCCCAGCAAAGCTGGTCACATGATCCCTCCTAGGCTCCGCCTACCCCAGTCATTCGACCGACGTTAAGGAGGAATATTTGCATAGGAGAAACCATATGGTACCGTGGTGACTGTAGTTAAAGAAAATAAATTATCAGACCTGATTAAAAAAAAAAAACCAGGGCGGGCCGTGGACCGGACACACCGTTGGAGAACTTTAATTTATCAGGTAAACATAAATTCTGTTTTCTCCAACATAGGTGTGTCCGGTCCACGGCGTCATCCTTACTTGTGGGAACCAATACCAAAGCTTTAGGACACGGATGAAGGGAGGGAGCAAATCAGGTCACCTAAATGGAAGGCACCACGGCTTGCAAAACCTTTCTCCCAAAAATAGCCTCAGAAGAAGCAAAAGTATCAAACTTGTAAAATTTGGTAAAAGTGTGCAGTGAAGACCAAGTCGCTGCCCTACATATCTGATCAACAGAAGCCTCGTTCTTGAAGGCCCATGTGGAAGCCACAGCCCTAGTGGAATGAGCTGTGATTCTTTCGGGAGGCTGCCGTCCGGCAGTCTCGTAAGCCAATCTGATGATGCTTTTAATCCAAAAAGAGAGAGAGGTAGAAGTTGCTTTTTGACCTCTCCTTTTACCGGAATAAACAACAAACAAGGAAGATGTTTGTCTAAAATCCTTTGTAGCATCTAAATAGAATTTTAGAGCGCGAACAACATCCAAATTGTGCAACAGACGTTCCTTCTTTGAAACTGGTTTCGGACACAGAGAAGGTACGATAATCTCCTGGTTAATGTTTTTGTTAGAAACAACTTTTGGAAGAAACCCAGGTTTAGTACGTAAAACCACCTTATCTGCATGAAACACCAGATAAGGAGGAGAACACTGCAGAGCAGATAATTCTGAAACTCTTCTGGCAGAAGAAATTGCAACTAAAAACAAAACTTTCCAAGATAATAACTTAATATCAACGGAATGCAAGGGTTCAAACGGAACCCCCTGAAGAACTGAAAGAACTAAATTGAGACTCCAAGGAGGAGTCAAAGGTTTGTAAACAGGCTTAATTCTAACCAGAGCCTGAACAAAGGCTTGAACATCTGGCACAGCAGCCAGTTTTTTGTGAAGTAACACCGACAAGGCAGAAATCTGTCCCTTCAGGGAACTTGCAGATAAACCCTTTTCCAATCCTTCTTGAAGGAAGGATAGAATCCTAGGAATCTTAACCTTGTCCCAAGGGAATCCTTTAGATTCACACCAACAGATATATTTTTTCCAAATTTTGTGGTAAATCTTTCTAGTTACAGGCTTTCTGGCCTGAACAAGAGTATCGATAACAGAATCTGAGAACCCTCGCTTCGATAAAATCAAGCGTTCAATCTCCAAGCAGTCAGCTGGAGTGAAACCAGATTCGGATGTTCGAACGGACCCTGAACAAGAAGGTCTCGTCTCAAAGGTAGCTTCCAAGGTGGAGCCGATGACATATTCACCAGATCTGCATACCAAGTCCTGCGTGGCCACGCAGGAGCTATCAAGATCACCGACGCCCTCTCCTGATTGATCCTGGCTACCAGCCTGGGGATGAGAGGAAACGGCGGGAACACATAAGCTAGTTTGAAGGTCCAAGGTGCTACTAGTGCATCCACTAGAGCCGCCTTGGGATCCCTGGATCTGGACCCGTAGCAAGGAACCTTGAAGTTCTGACGAGAGGCCATCAGATCCATGTCTGGAATGCCCCACAGCTGAGTGACTTGGGCAAAGATTTCCGGATGGAGTTCCCACTCCCCCGGATGCAATGTCTGACGACTCAGAAAGTCCGCTTCCCAATTTTCCACTCCTGGGATGTGGATAGCAGACAGGTGGCAGGAGTGAGACTCCGCCCATAGAATGATTTTGGTCACTTCTTCCATCGCTAGGGAACTCCTTGTTCCCCCCTGATGGTTGATGTACGCAACAGTTGTCATGTTGTCTGATTGAAACCGTATGAACTTGGCCCTCGCTAGCTGAGGCCAAGCCTTGAGAGCATTGAATATCGCTCTCAGTTCCAGAATGTTTATCGGTAGAAGAGATTCTTCCCGAGACCAAAGACCCTGAGCTTTCAGGGATCCCCAGACCGCGCCCCAGCCCATCAGACTGGCGTCGGTCGTGACAATGACCCACTCTGGTCTGCGGAATGTCATCCCTTGTGACAGGTTGTCCAGGGACAGCCACCAACGGAGTGAATCTCTGGTCCTCTGATTTACTTGTATCTTCGGAGACAAGTCTGTATAGTCCCCATTCCACTGACTGAGCATGCACAGTTGTAATGGTCTTAGATGAATGCGCGCAAAAGGAACTATGTCCATTGCCGCTACCATCAACCCGATCACTTCCATGCACTGAGCTATGGAAGGAAGAGGAACGGAATGAAGTATCCGACAAGAGTCTAGAAGTTTTGTTTTTCTGGCCTCTGTCAGAAAAATCCTCATTTCTAAGGAGTCTATTATTGTTCCCAAGAAGGGAACCCTTGTTGACGGGGATAGAGAACTCTTTTCCACGTTCACTTTCCATCCGTGAGATCTGAGAAAGGCCAGGACAATGTCCGTGTGAGCCTTTGCTTGAAGAAGGGACGACGCTTGAATCAGAATGTCGTCCAGGTAAGGTACTACAGCAATGCCCCTTGGCCTTAGCACAGCTAGAAGGGACCCTAGTACCTTTGTGAAAATCCTTGGAGCAGTGGCCAATCCGAAAGGAAGCGCCACGAACTGGTAATGTTTGTCCAGGAATGCGAACCTTAGGAACCGATGATGTTCCTTGTGGATAGGAATATGTAGATACGCATCCTTTAAATCCACCGTGGTCATGAATTGACCTTCCTGGATGGAAGGAAGAATAGTTCGAATGGTTTCCATCTTGAACGATGGAACCTTGAGAAACTTGTTTAAGATCTTGAGATCTAAGATTGGTCTGAACGTTCCCTCTTTTTTGGGAACTATGAACAGATTGGAGTAGAACCCCATCCCTTGTTCTCTTAATGGAACAGGATGAATCACTCCCATTTTTAACAGGTCTTCTACACAATGTAAGAATGCCTGTCTTTTTATGTGGTCTGAAGACAACTGAGACCTGTGGAACCTCCCCCTTGGGGGAAGTCCCTTGAATTCCAGAAGATAACCTTGGGAGACTATTTCTAGCGCCCAAGGATCCAGAACATCTCTTGCCCAAGCCTGAGCGAAGAGAGAGAGTCTGCCCCCCACCAGATCCGGTCCCGGATCGGGGGCCAACATTTCATGCTGTCTTGGTAGCAGTGGCAGGTTTCTTGGCCTGCTTTCCCTTGTTCCAGCCTTGCATTGGTCTCCAAGCTGGCTTGGCTTGAGAAGTATTACCCTCTTGCTTAGAGGACGTAGCACCTTGGGCTGGTCCGTTTCTACGAAAGGGACGAAAATTAGGTTTATTTTTGGCCTTGAAAGGCCGATCCTGAGGAAGGGCGTGGCCCTTACCCCCAGTGATATCAGAGATAATCTCTTTCAAGTCAGGGCCAAACAGCGTTTTCCCCTTGAAATGAATGTTAAGTAGCTTGTTCTTGGAAGACGCATCAGCCGACCAAGATTTCAACCAAAGCGCTCTGCGCGCCACAATAGCAAACCCAGAATTCTTAGCCGCTAACCTAGCCAATTGCAAAGTGGCGTCTAGGGTGAAAGAATTAGCCAATTTGAGAGCATTGATTCTGTCCATAATCTCCTCCAAAGGAGGAGAATCACTATCGACCGCCTTTATCAGATCATCAAACCAGAAACATGCGGCTGTAGCGACAGGGACAATGCATGAAATAGGTTGTAGAAGGTAACCTTGCTGAACAAACATCTTTTTAAGCAAACCTTCTAATTTTTTATCCATAGGATCTTTGAAAGCACAACTATCCTCTATGGGTATAGTGGTGCGTTTGTTTAAAGTGGAAACCGCTCCCTCGACCTTGGGGACTGTCTGCCATAAGTCCTTTCTGGGGTCGACCATAGGAAACAATTTTTTAAATATGGGGGGAGGGACGAAAGGAATACCGGGCCTTTCCCATTCTTTATTAACAATGTCCGCCACCCGCTTGGGTATAGGAAAAGCTTCTGGGAGCCCCGGCACCTCTAGGAACTTGTCCATTTTACATAGTTTCTCTGGGATGACCAACTTGTCACAATCATCCAGAGTGGATAATACCTCCTTAAGCAGAATGCGGAGATGTTCCAACTTAAATTTAAATGTAATCACATCAGGTTCAGCCTGTTGAGAAATGTTCCCTGAATCAGTAATTTCTCCCTCAGACAAAACCTCCCTGGCCCCATCAGACTGGGTTAGGGGCCCTTCAGAAATATTATTATCAGCGTCGTCATGCTCTTCAGTATCTAAAAACAGAATTTATGTTTACCTGATAAATTACTTTCTCCAACGGTGTGTCCGGTCCACGGCGTCATCCTTACTTGTGGGATATTCTCTTCCCCAACAGGAAATGGCAAAGAGCCCAGCAAAGCTGGTCACATGATCCCTCCTAGGCTCCGCCTTCCCCAGTCATTCGACCGACGTAAAGGAGGAATATTTGCATAGGAGAAACCATATGATACCGTGGTGACTGTAGTTAAAGAAAATAAATTATCAGACCTGATTAAAAAACCAGGGCGGGCCGTGGACCGGACACACCGTTGGAGAAAGTAATTTATCAGGTAAACATAAATTCTGTTTTCTCCAACATAGGTGTGTCCGGTCCACGGCGTCATCCTTACTTGTGGGAACCAATACCAAAGCTTTAGGACACGGATGAAGGGAGGGAGCAAATCAGGTCACCTAGATGGAAGGCACCACGGCTTGCAAAACCTTTCTCCCAAAAATAGCCTCAGAAGAAGCAAAAGTATCAAACTTGTAAAATTTAGTAAAAGTGTGCAGTGAAGACCAAGTCGCTGCCTTACATATCTGATCAACAGAAGCCTCGTTCTTGAAGGCCCATGTGGAAGCCACAGCCCTAGTGGAATGAGCTGTGATTCTTTCAGGAGGCTGCCGTCCGGCAGTCTCATAAGCCAATCTGATGATGCTTTTAATCCAAAAAGAGAGAGAGGTAGAAGTTGCTTTTTGACCTCTCCTTTTACCAGAATAAACAACAAACAAGGAAGATGTTTGTCTAAAATCCTTTGTAGCATCTAAATAGAATTTTAGAGCACGAACAACATCCAAATTGTGCAACAAACGTTCCTTCTTTGAAACTGGATTCGGACACAAAGAAGGCACGACTATTTCCTGGTTAATGTTTTTGTTAGAAACAACTTTCGGAAGAAAACCAGGTTTAGTACGTAAAACCACCTTATCTGCATGGAACACCAGATAAGGAGGAGAACACTGCAGAGCAGATAATTCTGAAACTCTTCTAGCAGAAGAAATTGCAACCAAAAACAAAACTTTCCAAGATAATAACTTAATATCAACGGAATGTAAGGGTTCAAACGGAACCCCCTGAAGAACTGAAAGAACTAAATTGAGACTCCAAGGAGGAGTCAAAGGTTTGTAAACAGGCTTGATTCTAACCAAAGCCTGAACAAAGGCTTGAACATCTGGCACAGCTGCCAGCTTTTTGTGAAGTAACACAGACAAGGCAGAAATCTGTCCCTTCAAGGAACTAGCAGATAATCCTTTCTCCAAACCTTCTTGAAGAAAGGATAGAATCTTAGGAATTTTTACCTTGTCCCAAGGGAAACCTTTAGATTCACACCAACAGATATATTTTTTCCATATTTTGTGGTAAATTTTTCTAGTTACAGGCTTTCTGGCCTGAACAAGAGTATCAATGACAGAATCTGAGAACCCTCGCTTTGATAAGATCAAGCGTTCAATCTCTGTATAGTCCCCATTCCACTGACTGAGCATGCACAGTTGTAATGGTCTTAGATGAATGCGCGCAAAGGGAACTATGTCCATTGCCGCTACCATCAAACCTATTACTTCCATGCACTGCGCTATGGAAGGAAGAGGAACAGAATGAAGTATTTGACAAGAGTTTAGAAGTTTTGATTTTCTGGCCTCTGTCAGAAAAATCCTCATTTCTAAGGAGTCTATTATTGTTCCCAAGAAGGGAACCCTTGTTGACGGAGATAGAGAACTTTTTTCTACGTTCACTTTCCACCCGTGAGATCTGAGAAAGGCCAGGACAATGTCCGTGTGAGCCTTTGCTTGAGGAAGGGACGACGCTTGAATCAGAATGTCGTCCAAGTAAGGTACTACTGCAATGCCCCTTGGTCTTAGCACCGCTAGAAGGGACCCTAATACCTTTGTGAAAATCCTTGGAGCAGTGGCTAATCCGAACGGAAGTGCCACAAACTGGTAATGCTTGTCCAGGAATGCGAACCTTAGGAACCGATGATGTTCCTTGTGGATAGGAATATGTAGATACGCATCCTTTAAATCCACCGTGGTCATGAATTGACCTTCCTGGATGGAAGGAAGAATTGTTCGAATGGTTTCCATTTTGAACGATGGAACCTTGAGAAACTTGTTTAGGATCTTGAGATCCAAGATTGGTCTGAATGTTCCCTCTTTTTTGGGAACTACGAACAGATTGGAGTAGAACCCCATCCCTTGTTCTCCTAATGGAACAGGATGAATCACTCCCATTTTTAACAGGTCTTCTACACAATGTAAGAATGCCTGTTTTTTTATGTGGTCTGAAGACAATTGAGACCTGTGGAACCTCCCCCTTGGGGGAAGCCCCTTGAATTCCAGAAGATAACCTTGGGAGACTATTTCTAGTGCCCAAGGATCCAGAACATCTCTTGCCCAAGCCTGAGCGAAGAGAGAGAGTCTGCCCCCCACCAGATCCGGTCCCGGATCGGGGGCCAACATCTCATGCTGTCTTGGTAGCAGTGGCAGGTTTCTTGGCCTGCTTTCCTTTGTTCCAGCCTTGCATTGGTCTCCAGGCTGGTTTGGCTTGAGAAGTATTACCCTCTTGCTTAGAGGACGTAGCACTTGGGGCTGGTCCGTTTCTGCGAAAGGGACGAAAATTAGGTTTATTTTTGGCCTTGAAAGACCTATCCTGAGGAAGGGCGTGGCCCTTGCCCCCAGTGATATCAGAGATAATCTCTTTCAAGTCAGGGCCAAACAGCGTTTTCCCCTTGAAAGGAATGTTAAGCAATTTGTTCTTGGAAGACGCATCCGCTGACCAAGATTTTAACCAAAGCGCTCTGCGCGCCACAATAGCAAAACCAGAATTTTTCGCCGCTAACCTAGCCAATTGCAAAGTGGCGTCTAGGGTGAAAGAATTAGCCAATTTGAGAGCACGAATTCTGTCCATAATCTCCTCATAAGAAGAAGAATTATTATTGAGCGCCTTTTCTAGCTCATCGAACCAGAAACACGCGGCTGTAGTGACAGGAACAATGCATGAAATTGGTTGTAGAAGGTAACCTTGCTAAGCAAACCTTCTAATTTTTTATCCATAGGATCTTTGAAAGCACAACTATCTTCTATGGGTATAGTGGTGCGTTTGTTTAGAGTAGAAACCGCCCCCTCGACCTTGGGGACTGTCTGCCATAAGTCCTTTCTGGGGTCGACCATAGGAAACAATTTTTTAAATATGGGGGGAGGGACGAAAGGTATACCGGGCCTTTCCCATTCTTTATTTACAATGTCCGCCACCCGCTTGGGTATAGGAAAAGCTTCGGGGGGCCCCGGGACCTCTAGGAACTTGTCCATTTTACATAGTTTCTCTGGAATGACCAAATTCTCACAATCATCCAGAGTGGATAACACCTCCTTCAGCAGAGCGCGGAGATGTTCCAATTTAAATTTAAATGTAATCACATCAGGTTCAGCTTGTTGAGAAATTTTCCCTGAATCTGAAATTTCTCCCTCAGACAAAACCTCCCTGGCCCCCTCAGACTGGTGTAGGGGCCCTTCAGAACCAATATCATCAGCGTCCTCATGCTCTTCAGTATTTTCTAAAACAGAGCAGTCGCGCTTTCGCTGATAAGTGGGCATTTTGGCTAAAATGTTTTTGATAGAATTATCCATTACAGCCGTTAATTGTTGCATAGTAAGGAGTATTGGCGCGCTAGATGTACTAGGGGCCTCCTGTGTGGGCAAGACTGGTGTAGACGAAGGAGGGGATGATGCAGTACCATGCTTACTCCCCTCACTTGAGGAATCATCTTGGGCATCATTTTCTCTAAATTTTGTGTCACATAAATCACATCTATTTAAATGAGAAGGAACCTTGGCTTCCCCACATTCAGAACACAGTCTATCTGGTAGTTCAGACATGTTAAACAGGCAAAAACTTGATAACAAAGTACAAAAAACGTTTTAAAATAAACCGTTACTGTCACTTTAAATTTTAAACTGAACACACTTTATTACTGCAATTGCGAAAAAGTATGAAGGAATTGTTCAAAATTCACCAAAATTTCACCACAGTGTCTTAAAGCCTTAAAAGTATTGCACACCAAATTTGGAAGCTTTAACCCTTAAAATAACGGAACCGGAGCCGTTTTTATATTTAACCCCTTTACAGTCCCTGGTATCTGCTTTGCTGAGACCCAACCAAGCCCAAAGGGGAATACGATACCAAATGACGCCTTCAGAAAGTCTTTTCTATGTATCAGAGCTCCTCACACATGCATCTGCATGTCATGCTTCCCAAAAACAAGTGCGCAATACAGGCGCGAAAATGAGACTCTGCCTATGATTAGGGAAAGCCCCTAGAGAATAAGGTGTCCAATACAGTGCCTGCCGGTTATTTTACAAAAATCCCAAGATTAAAATAATTCCTCAAGGCTATGGAGTATAAAATATGTTTATATATAAATCGATTTAGCCCAGAAAATGTCTACAGTCTTAAAAAGCCCTTGTGAAGCCCTTTTTTTCTTTCTGTAATAAAAATGGCTTACCGGATCCCATAGGGAAAATGACAGCTTCCAGCATTACATCGTCTTGTTAGAATGTGTCATACCTCAAGCAGCAAAAGTCTGCTCACTGTTCCCCCAACTGAAGTTAATTCCTCTCAACAGTCCTGTGTGGAAACAGCCATCGATTTTAGTAACGGTTGCTAAAATCATTTTCCTCTTACAAACAGAAATCTTCATCTCTTTTCTGTTTCAGAGTAAATAGTACATACCAGCACTATTTTAAAATAACAAACTCTTGATTGAATAATAAAAACTACAGTTAAACACTAAAAAACTCTAAGCCATCTCCGTGGAGATGTTGCCTGTACAACGGCAAAGAGAATGACTGGGGAAGGCGGAGCCTAGGAGGGATCATGTGACCAGCTTTGCTGGGCTCTTTGCCATTTCCTGTTGGGGAAGAGAATATCCCACAAGTAAGGATGACGCCGTGGACCGGACACACCTATGTTGGAGAAACAGAGCAGCCGCGCTTACGCTGATAAGTGTTCATTTTGGCTAAAATGTTTTTGACAGAATTATCCATTACAGCCGTTAATTGTTGCATAGTAAGGAGTATTGGCGCGCTAGATGTATTTTTTGCCCACTTTACATCGCCGGCTTACAAAAATTCCTTTAATAAAAAGGGGTGTTCTTTGCCTCCTCCTATTGGAGAATCTGCCGATATCAATATATCAAAATACCCAGATAAAATGATTCCTCAAGGCTAAATATATGTTAATAATGAATCGATTTAGCCCAAATAAAGTCTACAGTCTTAATAAGCCCTTGTGAAGCCCTTATTTACGATCGTAATAAACATGGCTTACCGGATCCCATAGGGAAAATGACAGCTTCCAGCATTACATCGTCTTGTTAGAATGTGTCATACCTCAAGCAGCAAGAGACTGCACACTGTTCCCCCAACTGAAGTTAATTGCTCTCAACAGTCCTGTGTGGGACAGCCATGGATTTTAGTGACGGTTGCTAAAATCATTTTCCTCATACAAACAGAAATCTTCATCTCTTTTCTGTTTCTGAGTAAATAGTACATACCAGCACTATTTTAAAATAACAAACTCTTGATTGAATAATAAAAACTACAGTTAAACACTAAAAAACTCTAAGCCATCTCCGTGGAGATGTTGCCTGTACAACGGCAAAGAGAATGACTGGGGTAGGCGGAGCCTAGGAGGGATCATGTGACCAGCTTTGCTGGGCTCTTTGCCATTTCCTGTTGGGGAAGAGAATATCCCACAAGTAAGGATGACGCCGTGGACCGGACACACCTATGTTGGAGAAAACAGAATTTATGCTTACCTGATAAATTACTTTCTCCAACGGTGTGTCCGGTCCACGGTGTCATCCATTACTTGTGGGATATTCTCCTCCCCCACAGGGAAAGGCAAGGAGAGCACACAGCAAGAGCTGTCCATATAGTCCCTCCCAGGCTCCGCCCCCCCAGTCATTCGACCGACGGTTAGGAGAAAAAAAAAGGAGAAACTATAGGGTGCCGTGGTGACTGTAGTGTATAGAGAAAGAAATTCTTCAAACCTGATTAAAAAACCAGGGCGGGCCGTGGACCGGACACACCGTTGGAGAAAGTAATTTATCAGGTAAGCATAAATTCTGTTTTCTCCAACATTGGTGTGTCCGGTCCACGGTGTCATCCATTACTTGTGGGAACCAATACCAAAGCTTTAGGACACGGATGAAGGGAGGGAGCAAATCAGGTTACCTAAACAGAAGGCACCACGGCTTGCAAAACCTTTCTCCCAAAAATAGCCTCCGAAGAAGCAAAAGTATCAAATTTGTAGAATTTGGACAAAGTGTGCAGAGAAGACCAGGTCGCTGCCTTACATATCTGATCAACAGAAGCCTCGTTCTTGAAGGCCCATGTGGAAGCCACAGCCCTAGTAGAGTGAGCTATGATTCGTTCAGGAGGCTGCCGTCCGGCAGTCTCGTAAGCCAATCGTATGATGCTTTTCAGCCAAAAGGAAAGAGAGGTAGCAGTAGCTTTTTGACCTCTCCTCTTGCCAGAATAAACGACAAACAGAGAAGACTTTGTCTGAAATCCTTTGTTGCTTCTAAATAGAACTTTAAAGCACGGACTACATCTAAATTGTGTAACAAGCGTTCCTTCTTTGAAACTGGATTCGGACACAAAGAAGGCACAACTATTTCCTGGTTAATATTCTTGTTGGAAACAACCTTTGGAAGGAAACCAGGTTTAGTACGCAAAACAACCTTATCTGAATGGAACACCAGATAGGGCGGATTACACTACAGAGCAGATAATTCAGAAACTCTTCTAGCAGAAGAAATAGCAACCAAAAACAGAACTTTCCAAGATAACAACTTGATATCTATGGAATGTAAGAGTTCAAACAGAACCCCTTGAAGAACTGAAAGAACCAAATTTAGACTCCAGGGAGGAGTCAAGGGTCTGTAAACAGGCTTGATCCTGACCAAAGCCTGAACAAAAGCTTGAACATCTGGCACAGCTGCCAGTCGTTTGTGTAACAAGACAGATAAAGCAGAAATCTGTCCTTTTAGAGAACTCGCTGATAATCCCTTATCCAAACCTTCTTGGAGAAAGGAAAGGATCCTAGGAATTTTAATCTTACAGATATATCTTTTCCATATTTTATGGTAATCTTTCTAGTCACAGGTTTTCTGGCTTCTACCAGAGTATCTATCACAGAATCCGAAAACCCACGCTTAGACAAAATCAAGCGTTCAATTTCCAAGCAGTCAGCTGGAGAGAAACTAGATTTGGATGTTCGAATGGACCTTGTACTAGAAGATCCTGTCTCAAAGGTAGCTTCCATGGTGGAGCCGATGACATATTCACCAGGTCTGCATACCAAGTCCTGCGTGGCCACGCAGGAGATATCAAAATCACAGAGGCCTTCTCCTGTTTGATCCTGGCTACCAGCCTGGGAATGAGAGGGAACGGTGGAAACGCATAAGCTAGGTTGAAAGTCCAAGGCGCCACTAATGCATCCACTAGAGTCGCATTGGGATCCCTGGATCTGGACCCGTAGCAAGGAACCTTGAAGTTCTGACGAGACGCCATCAGATCCATGTCTGGAATGCCCCATAATTGGGTCAACTGGGCAAACACCTCCGGGTGGAGTTCCCACTCCCCCGGATGAAAAGTCTGACGACTCAGATAATCCGCCTCCCAGTTTTCCACTCCTGGGATGTGGATCGCAGACAGGTGGCAGGAGTGATCCTCCGCCCATTTGATGATCTTGGTCACCTCTCTCATCGCCAGGGAACTCCTTGTTCCCCCCTGATGGTTGAAGTAAGCAACAGTCGTCATGTTGTCTGATTGGAATCTTATGAATCTGGCCTTTGCTAGTTGAGGCCAAGCCCGGAGAGCATTGAATATCGCTCTCAGTTCCAGAATGTTTATCGGTAGAAGAGACTCTTCCCGAGACCATAGACCCTGAGCTTTCAGGGAATCCCAGACCGCGCCACAGCCTAATAGACTGGCGTCGGTCGTGACAATGACCCACTCTGGTCTGCGGAATCCTGGGTCAGCCACCAACGGAGTGAGTCTCTGGTCTTCTGATCTACTTGAATCACTGGAGACAAGTCTGTATAGTCCCCATTCCACTGTTTGAGCATGCACAGTTGTAATGGTCTTAAATGAATTTGCGCAAAAGGAACTATGTCCCTTGCTGCAACCATCAACCCTACTACTTCCATGCACTGAGCTATGGAAGGCCGTAGAACAGAGTGAAGAACCTGACAAGCGTTTAGAAGCTTTGACTCTCTGACATCTGTCAGGAAAATCTTCATTTCTAAAGAATCTATTATTGTTCCCAAGAAAGGGACTCTTGTTGACGGAGACGGGGAACTTTTTTCTATGTTCACCTACCACCCGTGAGATCTGAGAAAGGCTAGAACAATGTCTGTGTGAGCCTTTGTCTTTGAAAGAGACGACGCTTGAATTAGGATGTCGTCCAAGTAAGGTGCCACTGCAATGCCCCTGGGTCTTAGAACCGCTAGAAGGGACCCGAGCACCTTTGTGAAAATCCTTGGAGCAGTGGCTAGTCCGAATGGGAGAGCCACAATAGGTAATGTTTGTCCAGAAAGGCGAACCTTAGGAACTGATGATGATCTTTGTGGATAGGAATATGCAGATACGCATCCTTTAGATCCACGGTAGGCATAAATTGACCCTCCTGGATTGTAGGTAAAATCGTTCGAATAGTTTCCATTTTGAACAATGGCACTCTGAGAAATTTGTTTAGAATTTTTAAATCCAGAATTGGTCTGAAAGTTCCCTCTTTTTTTGGGAACTACAAACAGATTTGAGAAAAACCCCTGACCTTGTTCCACAGTTGGAACTGGGTGTATCACTCCCATCTTTAACAGGTCTTCTACACAATGTAAGAATGCCTGTCTCTTTACTTGGTTTGAAGATAAGTGAGACATGTGGAACCTTCCCCTTGGGGGTAGTTCCTTGAATACTAGAAGATAACCCTGAGAGACTATTTCTAGTGCCCAGGGATCCTGAACATCTCTTGCCCAAGCCTGAGCAAAGAGAGAGTCTGCCCCCTACTAGATCCGGTTCCGGATCGGGGGCTACCTCTTCATGCTGTCTTGGTAGCAGCAGCAGGCTTCTTGGCCTGTTTACCCTTGTTCCAGCCTTGCATTGATTTCCAAGCTGGTTTAGTCTGGGAAGCGTTACCCTCTTGTCTAGAGGCTGCCGAGTTGGAAGCTGGTCCGTTCCTGAAATTGTGAAAGGAACGAAAATTGGACTTATTCTTAGCCTTGAAAGGTTTATCTTCTGAGAGGGCATGGCCCTTTTCCCCAGTGATGTCTGAAATAATCTCTTTCAATTCTGGTCCAAAAGGGGTCTTACCTTTGAAAGGGATATTAAGCAATTTTGTCTTGGAAGATACATCCGCCGACCAAGACTTTAGCCAGAGCGCTCTGCGCGCCACAATTGTAAACCCTGATTTTTTTTTTTTTTTGCCGCTAACCTCGCTAACTGCAAAGCGGCGTCTAAAATAAAGGAATTAGCTAACTTAAGTGCGTAAATTCTGTCCATGACTTCCTCATACGGAGTCTCCCTACTGAGCGACTTTTCCAGTTCCTCGAACCAGAACCACGCCGCTGTAGTGACAGGAATAATGCACGAAATAGGTTGAAGGAGGTAACCTTGCTGTACAAAAATCTTTTTAAGCAAACCCTCCAATTTTTTATCCATAGGATCTTTGAAAGCACAATTGTCCTCAATAGGAATGGTCGTGCGCTTGGCTAGAGTAGAAAACTCCCCCTCGACCTTAGGGACTGTTTGCCATGTGTCCTTCCTGGGGTCGACCATAGGGAACAATTTCTTAAATATAGGAGGAGGGACAAAAGGTATGCCTGGCTTGTCCCACTCCTTATTCACTATGTCCGCCACCCGTTTAGGTATCGGAAAAGCATCAGGGTGCACCGGGACCTCAAGGAACTGTCCATCTTGCACAATTTTTCTGGGTTGACCAGATTGTCACAATCATCCAGAGTAGATAGCACCTCCTTAAGTAATGCGCGGAGATGCTCTAATTTAAATTTAAATGTCACAACATCAGGTTCTGCCTGTTGAGAAATTCTTCCTGTATCAGAAATTTCCCCATTTGACAAACCCTCCCTCACTGCCACTTCAGATTGGTGTGAGGGTATGACAGAAAAATTATCATCAGCGCCCTCCTGCTCTACAGTGTTTAAAACAGAGCAATCGCGCTTTCTCTGAAATGCTGGCATTTTGGATAAAATATTAGCTATGGAGTTATCCATTACTGCCGTCAATTACTGCATAGTAACAAGCATTGGTGCGCTAGAAGTACTAGGGGTCGCCTGCGCGGGCATAACTGGTATAGACACAGAAGGAGATGATGTAGAACTATGTCTATTTCCTTCATCTGAGGAATCATCCTGGGAAACTTTACAATTTGTGACAGTTCTGTCCTTACTTTGTTTGGACGCTATGGCACAATTATCACACTATATTTGAAGGGGGAACCACATTGGCTACCATACATACAGAACATGATATATCTGAAGGTACAGACATGTTAAACAGGCTTAAACTGGTTAATAAAGCACAAAAACCGTTTTTACTGTCTCTTTAAATGTTAAACAGGGCACACTTTATTACTGAATATGTGAAAAACTATGAAGGAATTATCCAATCTTTACCAAATTTTCACCACAGTGTCTTAATACATTCAAAGTATTGCACCCCAATTTTCAAGCTGTTAACCCTTAAAATGTGGAAACCGGAGCTGTTTTTAATTTAACCCCCTTACAGTCCCAGCCACAGCCTTTGCTGCAACTTCACCAATCCCAGGGGGGTATATGATACCAAATGAAGCCTTCTAGGAACGTTTTTAGTGGATTCCAGACCCTCACACATGCAGCTGCATGTACTGAACTCAAAATTAACTGCACAGTAATGGCACGAAAATGAGGCTCTGCCTACTACAGAGAAAGGCCCTTCCTGACTGGGAAGGTGTCTTAACAAGTGCCTGGTGCTAAAAACGTTCCCCAATGATATAAAAGTGTGAAATACAACTTCAAACTGCATATAATACTTAAATAAAGCAATCGATTTAGCCCCTAAAAGTGTCTACCAGTTTATAGCCCATATTAAGCCCTTTATTCTGTTTGAGACTAAGAAAATGGCTTACCAATCCCCATGAGGGGAAAATGACAGCCTTCCAGCATTACACAGTCTTGTTAGAAAAATGGCTAGTCATACCTTAAGCAGAAAAGTCTGCAAACTGTTTCCCCCAACTGAAGTTACTTCATCTCAACAGTCCTATGTGGAAACAGCAAACGATTTTAGTAACTGCTGCTAAAATCATATTCCTCTTTCAAACAGAACTCTTCATCTCTTTCTGTTTCAGAGTAAATAGTACATACCAGCACTATTTTAAAATAACAAACTCTTGATAGAAGAATAAAAAACTACAACTAAACACCACAAACTCCTCACCATCCCCGAGGAGATGCTACTTGTTCAGAGCGGCAAGGAGAATGACTGGGGGGGCGGAGCCTGGGAGGGACTATATGGACAGCTCTTGCTGTGTGCTCTCCTTGCCTTTCCCTGTGGGGGAGGAGAATATCCCACAAGTAATGGATGACACCGTGGACCGGACACACCAATGTTGGAGAAATGGGTCTAAACGTTCCCTCTTTTTTGGGAACTACCAAAAGATTTGAGTAAAACCCCTGCCTCTGTTCCAGTATTGGAATGGGATGAATTACTCCCATAGTAGAGAGGTCTCTTACACAGCATAAGAACGCCTCTCTTTTTATCTGGTCTACAGACAATCGTGAAAAAAGAAACCTCCCCCTTGGGAGAGAATTTTTGAATTCCAGCTGATAACCTTGGGACACGATTTCCAGCGTCCAGGGGTCCTGAACATCTCTTACCCAAGCCTGGGCAAAAAGAGAAAGTCTGCCCCCTACTAGATCCGGTCCCGGATCGGGGGCCACCCCTTCATGCTGTCTTGGGAGCAGCAGCGGGCTTCTTGGGTTGTTTACGCTTGTTCCAAGCCTGGTTGGGTCTCCAGACAGTCTTGGCTTGCACAAAACTCCCTTCCTGTTTAGCGGCAGAAGAAGCGGGGACTCCCGTAATGTCAGAAATAATTTCTTTCAAGTCAGGCCCAAATAGAGTCTTCCCTTTGAAAGGAATAGCCAAAAGCTAAGACCAAGACGTGCTAGAATGGCAAATCCGGCATTCTTAGCCGCCAACTTGGCAATCTGAAAGACGGCGTCCGTAATAAAAGAATTAGCCAGCTTAAGCGCCTTAATTCTAACCAGAATTTCTTCTAAAGGAGTCTCAGTCTTAAGAGACTCTTCTAAGGCGTCAAACCAGAAAGCCGCCGCAGTGGTAGCTGGTACAATGCAGGCTGTCGATTGTAAAAGGAAACCCTGATGAATAAATAACTTTTTTAGAAGACCCTCCAATTTCTTATCCATAGGGTCTTTGAAAGCACAACTGTCCTCAATAGGAATAGTTGTTCGTTTAGCCAGGGTAGATATAGATCCCTCCACCTTAGGGACTGTTTGCCAAGAGTCCCGAATAGTGTCAGATATTGGATACATTTTCTTAAAATTAGGAGAAGGTGAGAACGGGATACCCGGTCTTTTCCATTCCCGTGTAATAATATCAGAGATTCTCTTAGGAACCGGAAAAACATCAGAGTAAGTAGGCACCTCTAAGTATTTGTCCATCTTACACAATTTCGCTGGTGGTATCACAATTGAGTCACAGTCATCCAGAGTCACTAAAACCTCCCAAAGCAACAGGGGGAGGTGTTCAAGCTTAAATCTAAAGGACATGACGTCCGAGTCTGTCTGAGCAACACATTTCCCAAATCAGAAAGTTCCCCCTCAGACAGAAGTTACCTGACCCCCAAATCAGATCCCTGTGAGGGTACATCGGAAATAGCCATCAAAGCATCAGAATTCGCAGGAATCAGAGAGGCCTCTGTCCTACTGCGTTTGCCCTGTAACACTGGCATCTTAGATAAAACCTCTGTAAGGGTAGATGACATAACTGCAGCCATATCCTGCAGAGTAAATGCAGTAAACGCGGTTGAAGAACCCAGCGTCGCTTGGGTGGGCGTTAGAGGTTGTGACGCATGGGGAGAAAGTAGCGGCATACCCTGATTCTCCTCAGACTGAGAATCATCCTTAGATACACTTTCCTTAAAGAAAATCTGTCCTTTACATTGTAAGGCCCTTTCAGTACACGAGGGACAAAAAGTAAGGGGGGGTTCCACAATGGCATCTAAACACATAGAACAAGTAGATTCCTCAAGTTCAGACATGTTAAACAGACTAGCAATAATAGTCGTCTTATGCTTGATATATAGTACTCTGAAGCCAAAATATATATCAACAATTCTTGAACTAAAAATGTACTGCGCCTTTAAATAATAAAAGCGCAATAATTTTTCTGATATTGTACAAAAACAATAGTTTCAGCAATAAAAATTTGCCCTTTTGTGCCCAAAATAACTTAACAATATTGCACCACTTGTTAGGATATGTTATCTATTAATTAAATAACGATTTTATCAGAATATTAAACTCAATTAGTTCCGGCCCCTGTACCTCGCCACAGCTCTGCTGCAACGCCTACCTGCCCCCAGATCACAAAGAAGAAAAACATAATTTATGCTTACCTGATAAATTTATTTCTCTTGTGATGTATCGAGTCCACGGATTCATCCTTACTTGTGGGATATTCTCCTCCCCTACAGGAAGTGGCAAAGAGAGCACCCACAGCAGAGCTGCCTATATAGCTCCCCCCTTAGCTCCACCCCCCAATTATTCGACCGAAGGCTAGGAAAAGAAAAAGGAGAAACCATAGGGTGCAGTGGTGACTGAAAGTTTAAAAATAAAAATATATATGCCTGTCTTAAAAAACAGGGCGGGCCGTGGACTCGATACATCACAAGAGAAATACATTTATCAGGTAAGCATAAATTATGTTTTCTCTTGTAAGATGTATCGGGTCCACGGATTCATCCTTACTTGTGGGATACCAATACCAAAGCTTTAGGACACGGATGAAGGGAGGGACAAGACAGGGACCTTAAACGGAAGGCACCACTGCTTGTAGAACCTTTCTCCCAAAAATAGCCTCTGAAGAAGCAAAAGTAACGAATTTGTAAAATTTGGAAAAAGTATGAAGCGAAGACCAAGTCGCCGCCTTACAAATCTGTTTAACAGAAGCCTCATTTTTAAAAGCCCATGTGGAAGCCACAGCTCTAGTAGAATGAGCAGTAATCCTTTCAGGAGGCTGCCGTCCAGCAGTCTCATAGGCTAAACGGATGATGCTTTTCAGCCAAAAGGAAAGAGAGGTAGCCGTAGCCCTTTGACCTCTCCGCTTACCTGAATAAACAACAAACAAAGAAGATGTTTGACGGAAATCTTTAGTTGCTTGTAAGTAGACTTTTAAAGCACGAACCACATCAAGATTGTGTAACAGACGTTCCTTCTTAGATGAAGGATTAGGACACAAAGAAGGAACCACAATCTCTTGATTGATATTCTTATTAGAAACAACCTTAGGAAGAAACCCAGGTTTGGTACGTAAAACCACCTTATCTGCATGAAAAAACAAGGTAAGGGGAATCACATTGTAAAGCAGATAGCTCAGAAACTCTTCGAGCCGAAGAGATAGCTACTAAAAACAAAACTTTCCAAGATAAAAGCTTAATATCTATGGAATTCATAGGTTCAAACGGAACCCCTTGAAGAACATTAAGAACTAAGTTTAGGCTCCATGGCGGAGCAACAGGTTTAAATACAGACTTGATTCTGACCAAAGCCTGACTAAATGCTTGAACGTCTGGGACAACTACCAGACGTTTGTGAAGTAGAATAGACAAAGCAGATATTTGACCTTTAAGAGAACTAGCAGATAATCCCTTCTCCAAACCTTCTTGGAGAAAAGACAGTATTCTAGGAAACCTAATCTTACTCCATGAGTAACCCTTGGATTCACACCAATAAAGATATTTGCGCCAAATCTTATGATAAATCTTCCTGGTGACAGGCTTTCTAGCCTGAATCAGGGTATCAATGACCGATTCAGAGAAACCACGGTTTGATAAAATCATGCGTTCAATCTCCAAGCAGTCAGACACAGAGAAATTGGATTTGGATGCGTGAACGGGCCTTGAATTAGAAGGTCCCGCCTCATAGGCAGAGTCCACGGTGGAACCGAGGACATGTCCACTAGGTCTGCATACCAAGTCCTGCGTGGCTCTCTCCTGCTTGATTCTGGCAACCAGACGTGGAAGGAGAGGGAACGGTGGAAATACATAAGCCAGATTGAAGGACCAAGGCACTGCTAGAGCATCTATCAGTACCGCCTTGGGATCCCGGGACCTGGACCCGTAACGAGGAAGTTTGGCATTCTGAGGAGACGCCATCAGATCCAATCCTGGTGTGCCCCATAGCTGAATCAGCTGGGCGAATACCTCCGGATGGAGCTCCCACTCCCCCGGATGAAGAGTCTGACGACTTAGAAAATCCGCCTCCCAGTTCTCTATTCCTGGGATGTGGATTGCCGAGAAATGGCAAGAGTGATCCTCTGCCCACCGAATTATTTTAGTTACCTCCATCATCGCTAGAGAACTCCTTGTTCCTCCCTGATGATTGATATAAGCTACAGTCGTGATATTGTCTGACTGAAACCTGATGAATTTGGCCGCAGCAAGCAGGGTTCCTGCCTTCTTCCTCCTGTTAGTTACAGCCCTTTCTTCCTGATTGGCTGCATGTCCTTTAAGACAGGTGTTCACCAATTACCCTGTGCTTAGTATTGTTGTTCATTTCATGAGCCAGCATAGCAAGCTCCTTCACAAGCTGCTTTCAGCTCTCATAAGAAACATTCTACAATCAAGGTTGCCAAATCTACTCAGCAAGCAGTTAACCTCCTGCAACTGACCGTATAATAGATCATATAGATCAAAAGTATTAATCTTTAATGCACATTATTTTTCCGGATACGGTATTATATTATAATAAAAAGCAAGATTTTTTGCTTATAATAAATAAGTAACCCATCCATCATGTTAATATGTCAAATATTACCTTACAGGGGATTACCTAGTCTAGCGATTACAGTATTTAAGCATAGATATATGTTACTGCATCAGTTTGAATTTTTTATGCTTTTTAATGCTTACATTATATCATTCCATCTCTAATTCTAAGTGCAGGCAATTCATAGCTAAGCTCGATATCACTCGATATTCCTCCAATTACAACACTACTATCGATAGGCGTGTGCCGAACTACAAGCTGATTGGCTGTCATGGAGGCGGAGGTCCCCGGAAGTGTACCGGATTGGTAGAGAGCAATTGTTCTATGGATATTTAAGTCCTGCACCCCGAAGCCTCTGCTTATTCATTATTTTCAAAGAAAGTGTAACATTGAGAAAGGCGATATTAGAGCCGAAACGCGTTTGTTCCGCACTTTTGATAACTGGTCGACCATTCACTCCAGCCACCTGACGCCGATGTTTCCAGTTCTCGGCCAGGAAACAGAGGAGTGTTTGGCGGCCATAATTTATGTTTAAACTTAAGTTTAAGAAACAGTTGTGGGTAATTTAAAGGTTCCTAGGGATATTTATCCCAGTTTTTAAAACATAAATAATAAAGTATGTATGATTTTATTTTTGACTTTTTTGAGTGAGAGTGAGTGCTATAGTAACCCCTTAGCTGCCTATTCCTTGTTAGTCCTATAGTTATTTTATAAGGGGTAGCACCGGAATTTATTCTATATTCCAGTCTCACCAAGTTTACAGTGTAGTGCCAGTTTTCTTTTTTTTGTTCTAATAATGACACGTTTCCCTGTTTCCTTTGTGTTACATTCTACCTGTCATACTGACAGTTTACCTATGCAGTAACAAGATTTTACCGACGTTTTCAGAAAGACTGAGGCTGAAAACCTGCCCCCTCACAGGGCTTATGATTGCCCTATCGACCTGCAACCAGGTGCTCGGATTCCTTATGGACACCTGTATCCATTAAGTAATCCTGAACTAGAGTTCCTCAAACAATACTTAGACGAAAACCTTAAGAAAGGTTTCATTAAGCCCTCCTTATCCCCAGCTGGGGCAGGGTTTTTCTTTGTGCGTAATAAAGACTCTACTCTTAGACCGATTATTGACTACCGTGAACTTAATAAGTGCACTATAAAAAATCGCTATCCTCTACCTCTGATTCCAGAGATGATTGAAAGACTCTCTGAGGCGACGATTTTCACCAAACTGGATTTAAGAGGGGCATATAATCTTATCAGGATCAAACAGGGTCATGAGTGGCTGACGGCATTCAGGACCAGATATGGTCTGTTTGATTACCTCGTAATGCCGTTCGGCCTCTGCAATGCCCCTGCCACTTTTCAATTCTTCATCAATGATGTGTTCCGTGATCTGCTGGACGTGTGTTTAGTAATTTATCTTGATGATATACTTATATACTCTAAGACTTCACAAGAACATGTGAAACACGTCCGTCAAGTCCTCTCCAGACTCAGAGCTCACAAACTCTACGCAAAACTTGAGAAATGTACTTTCCATACAAACCAGGTTTCCTTTTTGGGCTATGAAATTTCTCCTTCTGGAATTCAAATGCAAAAAGAAAAAGGTAGAAGCTGTTGTCCTTTGGCCAAGACCTGCTTCTAGAAAAGAGTTACAGCGCTTCCTAGGCTTCTCCAATTACTATAGGAAGTTTATCAAAGACTTCTCCAAAATCGTGAAACCTTTGACAGTCTTGACCGGTTCCTCAACATCATTCTCCTGGAATCCTGAAGCCGAAACAGCCTTTCAATACCTCAAATCTAGGTTCACTACAGCACCAATTTTACAATTTCCTAATCCTCTATATCAATATACGTTGGAGGTGGATTCCTCCGATTTTGCGATTGGTGCTGTGCTTTCCCAACAAAAAAGTTTGTTACAACCATTACATCCTATATCTTATTTCTCTAAAGTTATGTCCCCTGCAGAAAGGAATTATGCTATTGGCGACAAAGAATTGCTAGCCATTCGCCGCTCTCTAGAACATTGGAGACATCTCCTAGAAGGCACTACCATACCAATTAACATTTACACTGATCACAAAAACCTTCAATATCTTCAATCCAACAAAACCCTCTCTGCCAGACAGGTTCGTTGGAGCCTGTATTTCGACCGTTTCAACTTCAATATTATTTATAGACCAGCACATAAAAATGCTAAAGCTGATGCATTATCCCGTTTACCTGACAAACCAAACGAACCCCCTTTGAGAAAGGAGATTCTTCCCCCGTTTTATTGGACTCACCTCTACTATGCTCACTGAACTAAAAGATTACTGCAAAGAACAACCAATACCACCTCTACCAAACCTCCGAAAATCCTCTGGAATATACTACCATGGCGAAAAGATTTTTCTACCACCTCAATTGAGATCCCCCCTGATTAAGTCTTGTCATGACTCACCCTTAGCTGGTCACCCAGGGCTACGTCGGACTCTGGATTTAATTGGAAGAACCTTCTGGTGGCCAGATATGAAGGCCAATGTACACGAATATATAACCACTTGTAGAACTTGTGCTACCTCTAAACCTGAACGAAAACCACCCTATGGCTTGCTCATGCCTTTACCAGTCCCTGCTAAACCTTGGCATCACGTCTCCATGGACTTCATAGTCGACTTACCTCCATCTAAGTCTCAAACGACTATTCTGGTTGTTATTGATCTCTTTACAAAGATGGCCCACTTTGTTCCCTTCCACAAACTTCCTACCTCTTCTGAAACAGCTACTCTCTTTATCTATCATATCATTAAATTACACGGCATACCTCCGATTCTCACAACCGACAGATGCACTCAATTCACTTCTAAGTTTTGGTCTAAACTCTGTGAATTGACTCAGATCGACCACCGGTACACTACTGCATTTCACCCCCAAACGAATGGGCAAGCGGAGAGGTTGAACCAGTGGCTCGAACATTATCTGAGATGTTACTGCTCCTACCACCAGAATGACTGGGTCAAATACCTTTCCATGGCTGAATTTGCTTACAATAACTCAATCAATTCTTCTACCAAGATGACACCGTTTTTTGCTAACTACGCCTATCACCCAGATTTTACCCTTTCTTCTCTTGGTTCCCTGGATTCTCCTCCACTCGATGAGTTACATGATTCTCTCCAACATAATTTTGATGTGCTCCAACAGAACATCCTCAAAGCTCAAGAATCTCAGAAACACTACTATGATCTTAGGAGCCGAAAACCTCCTCAGTACTCCATAGGAGATCTTGTTTGGCTCTCCACGAAGAATCTGAGACTACAAATTCCCTCCAAGAAGATGGCCAGTCTCTTCATCGGGCCTTTCCCTGTTCAAAAGGTTATTAACGACAATGCTATTAGACTGCAACTTCCACCTAGTTTCAAGATTCATCCAACATTTCATGTGTCGTTGTTGAAGCCCTACATCCGCACTAGGAATGATCAAGTCCTACTGCCGCCTGTTCCTGCTTCTATGGCGGAGGATGAGTATGAGGTTGATTCCATTATTGACTCCAGATATTCGAATGGTGTTTTGCAATATCTTGTCCGATGGAAGAACTACTCTTCTGATGAGGATACTTGGGAACCACTTTCTAATCTTAACTCCCCCCGACTCCTGTCTTTGTTTCATCAACGCCATCCTGACCGTCCAGGACCTGTCGCTGTGGAACAGCTCCCTTGATGTGGGGGTACTGTCAGGGTTCCTGCCTTCTTCCTCCTGTTAGTTACAGCCCTTTCTTCCTGATTGGCTGCATGTCCTTTAAGACAGGTGTTCACCAATTACCCTGTGCTTAGTATTGTTGTTCATTTCATGAGCCAGCATAGCAAGCTCCTTCGCAAGCTGCTTTCAGCTCTCATAAGAAACATTCTACAATCAAGGTTGCCAAATCTACTCAGCAAGCAGTTAACCTCCTGCAACTTGAATCTTTTGCTTCTCCTAATTCCACTCTTTCTCACTGGGGTAAAGTACTACGTTTTGTTACAGCACCTGGGAATCTTACTGTTTGTTGCAGCTCCTCTCTCTCCAGCTATTGCAAGCTGCTTGCCAGTTTCACACAGCTCCGCTGCTCCGTGACGTCACTTCCGGTCTCTCCGGCATCAGCTCCACACATCTCACCGGAGCTCTGGAACAAGACGCCTAAAGCAGTCCCTCTGTATCTCAGGTACCACCGCTTAACAAAGCACTTGTGTGACAATAATGACCTCTATGTTTGAACTGCCTAAAAGTATTTAAACCTGCTTCTCATTATCCTGAAGCGTTATAGTCTCTGGACTTTTTACATTGCTGCATCGTTTTTGTGTTTTGGTGTTGTGTGTTTGCCTTGCAGGAGACTTTGGCCTTGATCTATTTCCACCTGGCATTATCTCCTTCCTCCACAATAACCTTAACTCTCTACAGCGCATACTGTGAGAGGTTGCCACATATTCTGATACCCTAATTATAATCATTTGTTTGCATGAATCCTTTCCACTAATAAAGGCTTTCAAGCATTCAGGTGTGACATTTCAATATTTTCTCTAGGATCTGCAGTTGTGTTCCAAAGCCATACCTTGTTGATTCATTATAGAAGCGCATTGAAAATCACTCTCAGTTCTAAAATGTTTATCGGGAGGAGATCTTCCTCCCGAGACCATAAGCCCTGTGTTTTCAGGGAGTTCCAGACTGCACCCCAGCCTAACAGGCTGGCATCTGTCGTTACAATGAGCCACTCTGGCCTGCGGAAGCACATTCCCTGAGACAGGTGGTCCTGAGACAACCACCAGAGAAGAGAATCTCTGGTCTCCTGGTCCAAATGCAGTTGAGGAGATAAGTCTGCATAATCCCCATTCCACTGTTTGAGCATGCATAGTTGCAGTGGTCTGAGGTGTAGACGAGCAAAAGGAACTATGTCCATTGCCGCTACCATGAGTCCGATTACCTCCATACACTGAGCCACTGATGGCCGAGGAATGGAATGAAGAGCTCGGCAAGTGGATAAGAGTTTTAACTTTCTGACCTCCGTCAGAAATATTTTCATTTCTACCGAGTCTATCAGAGTCCCTAGGAAAGAAACTCTTGTAAGAGGGAAGAGAGAACTCTTTTTTTATGTTCACCTTCCACCCGTGAGATGTCAGAAAAGCCAACACGATGTCTGTGTGAGACTTGGCTAGCTGGAAAGTCGACGCCTGAATTAAGATGTCGTCTAGATAAGGTGCCACTGCTATGCCCCGTGGTCGTAGAACCGCCAGAAGGGACCCTAGCACTTTTGTGAAAATTCTGGGAGCAGTGGCCAACCCGAAAGTAAGGGCCACAAACTGGTAATGCCTGTCCAGAAAGGCGAATCTGAGGAATTGATGATGATCTCTGTGAATAGGGATGTGTAGATATGCATCCTTTAAGTCCACGGTAGTCATATATTGACCCTCCTGGATCAGAGGTAGAATAGTCCGAATAGTCTCCATCTGGAATGATGGAACTTTGAGGAAGTTGTTTAGAATTTTGAGATCCAAGATTGGTCTGAAAGTTCCCTCTTTCTTGGGAACCACAAACAGGTTTGAATAAAACCCTAGCCCCTGTTCCTCCTTTGGGACTGGGCGAATCACCCCCATGGTATGTAGGTCTTCTACACAGCGCAAGAACGCCTCTCTCTTTGTCTGGTTTACAGACAATCGAGAAATGTGAAATCTCCCCCTTGGAAGGGAGCCCTTGAATTCCAGAAGGTATCCCTGGGACACAATTTCTAAAGCCCAGGGATCCTGAACATCTCTCGCCGAAGCCTGAGCGAAGAGAGTCTGCCCCCTACTAGATCTGGTCCCGGATCAGGGGCTACCCCTCAATGCTGTCTTAGAGGCAGCTGCAGGCTTCTTAGCCTGTTTACCCTTGTTCCAAGCTTGGTTAGGTCTACAGACTGACTTGGATTGGGCAAAATGCCTCTCTTGCTTTGTAGTAGAGGAAGCTGAAGCGGGACCACTCTTAAAGTTCCGAAAGGAACAAAAATTATTTTGTTTGGCCCTCATCTTATTTGATCTATCCTGAGGGAGGGCATGACCCTTCCCTCCAGTGATGTCTGAAATAATCTCCTTCAGTTCAGGCCCGAATAGGGTCTTACCTTTGAAAGGAATGTTCAAAAGTTTAGATTTAGATAAAACATCAGCAGACCAGGACTTAAGCCATAACGCCCTGCGTGCTAAAATGGCAAAACCTGAATTCTTTGCCGCTAATTTAGCCAGTTGAAAAGCGGCATCTGTAATGAAAGAATTAGCCAACTTAAGTGCCTTAATTCTGGTAATAATTTCCTCTAATGGACTCTCCATTTGAAGAGCCTCTTCTAGAGCCTCAAACCAGAAAGCAGCTGCAGTCGTTACAGGAACAATGCACGCAATAGGTTGGAGAGAAAAACCTTGATGAACAAAAATTTTCTTCAGGAGACCCTCTAATTTTTTATCCATAGGATCTTTGAAAGCACAACTGTCCTCGATAGGTATAGTTGTACGCTTAGACAGAGTAGAAATAGCTCCCTCCACCTTAGGAACTGTCTGCCATGAGTCCCTTATGGTATCAGATATGGGAAACATTTTCTTAAAAACAGGAGGGGGAGTGAACGGAATACCTGGTCTATCCCACTCCTTAGCAATAATATTCACAATCCTCTTAGGGACTGGAAAAACATCAGTGTAAACATGAACCTCTAAGTATTCTATCCATTTTACACAATTTCTCTGGGACCACTATAGGGTCACAATCATCTAGAGTTGCTAATACCTCCTTAAGCAATAAGCGGAGGTGTTCAAGCTTAAATTTAAAGGCCGTCATATCAGAATCTGTCTGAGGAAGCGTCTTTCCTGAATCAGAAATTTCTCCCTAAGATAACAAATCCCTCGCCCCTTCAGAGCATTGTGAGGGTACATCAGAAACGGCTACTAAAGCGTGAGACGGCTCAGCATTTTTCCTTAACCCAGAGCTGTCCCGCTTTCCTTATAAACCAGGCAGTTTGGACAAAACCTCAGTGAGGGTTGTATTCATAACTGTGGCCATGTCTTGTAAAGTAAATGAATGCGACGCACTAGAGGTACTTGGCGTCACTTGTGCGGGCTTTACTGGTTGTGACACTTGGGGAGAGCTAGATGGCGAACCCTCATTTACTTCTGACTGAGAATCATCTATTGCTCTATTTTTAAGTGCTAATATATGTTCTTTATAATTTATAGACATATCAGTACATTTGGGACACATTCTAAGAGGGGGTTCCACAATGGCATCCAAACATATTGAACAAGGATTTTCCTTGGTATCAGACATGTTAAACAGGCTAGTAATGAAACAAGCAAGCTTGGAAAACACTGTAATCAAAGTAAATAACACTTAGAAATAAAACGGTACTGTGCCTTTAAGAGAAAAAAAGCTGCATCATTTACCTGAACAAACAAAAAACGTTTTGTTTTATTTAACAGTGTCACCAGTAACAAATGAGCCCTTCAAGCAAGCTGAAATTCCTATCCAAGTGTCTGAAATACAGCTTACCCTTTCCCCATGGGGATATTGCCAGCCCTTTCTAGAATAAACACAGTCTGTCTAGAAAAACATAGATTGAACATACCTCATATGCAGCTTAGCATGCAAACCGTTCCCCCAACTGAAGTTTTCCTGTACTCTTCAGCCCTTGTGAGAACAGCAGTGGATCTTAGTTACAAATTGCTAAGATCATAAACCTCCTTGCAGAAATCTTCATCTCTTTTTCTGTCAAAGAGTAAATAGTACACACCGGCACCATTTAAAATAACAAACTTTTGCTTGAGAAATAAAAAACTAACATTTTTGTCACCACACTCGCTCTGCACTTCCTAGTTACTTAGTGTAGGCAAAGAGAATGACTGGGGGGTGGAGCTAAGGGGGGAGCTATATCCCACAAGTAAGGATGAATCCGTGGACTCGATACATCTTACAAGAGAAACGGTCTTTCTGCACCCTCTGGTACAAGAACTGAATTTGGCCCCACAGGACCTTGCTGCCGTCCGGAAAATACACTGCGTGATAGAGCGCGCGGAAATAAAATAAATAAATAAAGTAAATAAATGGGAATTCTAGAGACACCATTTCTTATTGCTATAGTGTATACTGATTACCCTCCCCAGATAGGGAATAATGTCATCCTGTTCTGATGCATCAAGTCTCCCCAGAAACAAGGAATGAACATACCTCAATGCTGCTTGTAGCATGATACAGCTCTTCACACTGAAGATGTTTCTCAACTCTACCTTCAACTGCTCTGTGGGAACCAGCATGGATCTTAGATAACTTTTGCTAAGATCATCAGCATCAGGGCAGAAAAATAAAATGTCTCCACTCCTCTTGGGAAGCTACAGACTAACGATTTCTCCCTGAGAAAAATAGTACTCACTGGCACCATTTTAAAATAACAAACTTTTTGATTGAAGAATCTAAACTAACACCTCACTTTACCTCTTCCTATCACTAACACAGGCAAAGAGAATGACTGGGGGTGGGAGGGAAGGGAGGAGATATATATACAGCTCTGCTGTGGTGCTCTTTGCCACTTCCTGCTAAACAGGAGGCGTAATCCCATAAGTAAGGATAAGGGGGGGGGAGAGAGAGCGCAAAAGAGAGTGGGGAGAGAGAGGGAGCAAGGGTTGGAACCACGGTACTTAAAAAATTGGCCCGTGTACACGGGCTTTAGGACTAGTTTTCCATAAAAGATTTAATAATGCATAGTGAAAACATTTTGCAATGAACGCAAATTATTTTTTTTGCTTGCCTTTCCTGGAAAATTTGAAAACTGTAGTTTTTCCACAGAAGCTGGAGTACATTCTATAGTATTCAGAATCCTGACCCAGCTCCTACATGATGCACAGTGAATATTTGACTTGTACAAGAGCTTGTTTATATCTGCCGTTACTTGCCCACAACAAAGGAGAGAAGGTGTGTCCCCTTTTAAAACATACAGTTTACTTTGTAAGCAGATATTTTGCAATACAGTCACTAATTTCTGATACAAAATTAGATTAATGTCTCTTTAAAAAGTTAAATCAGGAGAGTATTTATGCTCATCTAAGCATAGAACAAGGAGTGCTATTGCAAAACTATATTTGCCAAGTAACCACGATAAAGCAAGGTTTCTACAACCCTGGGAAGATGATGTCTAAATCAACTGGATCCCAGATAAATGAGCTGATATATTGGAGAGGAGGTTCTTTTTCCTCTTAGTGTGAACTTGAAAGAAAAATATCTAAAAGTTTGCCTATAGATGGAATCTGCACCCATTGGGATTGTATGCTAGTAAGAGGTGTAATAGCAAGGTTTGCTTCCTTAGATGTGGAGAAAAGGGAACATTTATCCATATGTGGGGGCGAAGCAGATCAGTAGCTCATATTTGGGGTTAGACCTCTGAATTGTTAAGCTTAATATTTGACAAATGAATGCAACTGTCTTCTACGCAGGTGCTACTACACTACTCTGTCCCAGGACTTTTACCTAAAAATAATACATTAGTAGTAAGAATTTGTACAGCTACTAAAATATGCATAGGTCATTACTGAGAGAAATCCCTAATTTCTATCTCATAGTCCCAAAAATTTAATATTTCTTCCAAATGACTAATATATTCGTAGACCTAGTGGATCAAAAAGTTCAGTTTTTAAATACTTGGGATAATGTATTCAGAGACTTCCAATGTAAGCACTAGGTTGCAACAACACTGGACCCTGCTAACTTTAAAGGGACAGTTTAGTCAACATTAAACTTTCATGATTCTGATAGGGCATGCAATTTTAAATAGCTTTTTAAATTTACATTTATTATCAAATTTGTTTTGTTGAAAGCTAAACCAAGGTAGGCTCATATGCTAATTTCTAAGCCCTTGAAGGCCGTCTCTTATCTCTATGCATTTTGACAGTTTTTCACAGTTAGACAGTTCTAGTTCATGAGTCATATAGATAACATTGTGCTCACTCTCATGGAGTTATTTATAAGTCATCAATGATTGGCTAAAATGCAAGTCCGTCAAAAGAACTGAGACTAAAGTGTGCAAAGAAGAACAATTAGCTGCCTTACAAATCTGATCAATAGAAGCTTCATTACGAAAAGGCCCAAAAAGTAGCAACTGCTTTAGTGGAATGAGTACTAATGGCTCAGAAGTTTTCCTTGCAACCAAATTTGCCTTGCGAATTAAAGCTTTAAGCCACGCTGCTAAAGTAACAGCTTCAGCTTTCTGACCCTTGCAATGCCCAGAAAAACAAACAAGAAGAGAGCTCTTACAACATCCAAGTTGTGAAGAAGATGCTCCTTAGAATTCATAGGTGCTGGACAAAAATAAGGAACCACAATTTCCTGATTGATAGTATCTGTGGATAGCACCTAAGGAAGAAAAGAACAGCTAGTGCGAACCGCCCTTTCCTCATGAAAAGGAGGTTAGCAAAACACAGCTGAAATATCAGAAATGCTTCAAGCTGAAGAAATAGCTAAAAGAAAAAGTTATTTCCAAATTAAAAGCTGAAGGTCTAAAACATGCATTAGCTCAAAAGGAGTTGTTTGAAGAATCCTCAAAACCAGAATCATACTCCAAGGAGGAGAAACTGATCAAAGGCCTGAAAGTCAGAACATTTTGACTTTCAAAGAACTGGCTGATAAACCTTTTTAAACCTTCCTGCAGGAATTAATTCTAGGAAATTCAAAAGAATTCCAACTGTGACTATTTTCGAGATCACCACACAAAACAAGGTTTTCCAGACCTTATGATAAATAAGTCTGGTAACATGTTTCCTAGCCTGAATCAAGGTATCAAAAACCAAGGTATAAGAATTAAGCATTCAATAGCCATGCAGTCAAAATCAGAAATTTGAGATCTTGATAAAAGAAAAGGGCCTTGAGGGAGAAGATCCTTTCTTAGAGGAAGGCTCCAAGGCGGGTATGAGCTGTACCAGAGCTGCAAACCATATTGTCAGAGGCCACACCGGAGCTAATAGAATTTCTGAGGCTTGTTTCCGCTTGATTCTGGCTATCACCCTGGATAGCAACACAAACAGAGGAAATATGTAAATCAGGTTAAACGACCAAGGAACCACTAGTGCCTGTATCAGACATGCCCAAGGTCCTGAGATTTGGCACAAAACGGAGGCAGTTTGTAATTCAAATGGGAGGCCATGACCCCAACACCTCACAATTTGTTCAAAAACTTCCTGATTCAGAGACCATTTCAATGGGTGAAGAGACTGGCAACTTAGAAACTCTGCCTCCCATTTGTCCACACCCAGAAACTGGATTGCAGAAATCCTGCAATTATAGTGTTTTGCCCAACTGATGATGCAGGAAACCTCCCTCATCGCTAAGAGACTGTGAATTCTTCCCTGATGATTGACATAAGCCACTGCCATGACACTGTCTGACTGGAATCTCAGAAAAGATTTGTGTTTGAGGTCTAGCCAACTCTGTAGAACCCTGAAGATTTCAAACTCCCTGTGCTCTCTGAGACCCCCAGATTGCACTCCAACCTAGCAGACTGACATCTTTGCAAATTACAATCCACACTGGACAAATTTAATGAGGCTCTCTGAACTAGGGACTGGTGAGCCTGCCACAAATTCAAGAACTGCCTTGTCCTCTGATCTAACTGAATACTCTGAGACAGATCTTTGTGGCATCCATTCCATTGATGCAGCTTCTGCAATTGGAGGGTCCGAAGATGAAACCTGGAAAATGGAACTGCATCTAATGCAGCTGCCATGAGACTCACAACTTCCATTCACTGAGCTACGGAAGATAGAGGATTGAAATGCAGAAGAGCACAGGCCTGTTGCAGCTTTAGTCTGCACTGATCTGTCAGAGACAAGGACGCGTTTATTATAAACTCCAGAAAAAACACACAAGTCTGAGGGGTTTACTGAAGGACCATCTGAGTGTGAGACACAGCCAGATGAAAAGAAGGAGCCTGAATCAGAATGTCGTCCAAGTAAGGAAATACAGAAATTCCTTGAACTCGAACAGAGCTCCCAGTACATTTGTAAAACTCTGAGAGCTGTTAACTGTCCAAAAGGGAGGGCCATGAACTGATAATGCTTGTCTAGTAAAGCAAATCTCAGGAATTTAAATTTGAGTATAGGGATATGCAAATAAGCAAATTTTAAGTCTATGGTAGACAAACTGACTCTCATGCACATTGTCTCCATCTTGAAGCAGGAACTTTCCGGAATTTGTTCAATATTTTAGATCCATGGATGTAAACAAGTTAAAACCTCACTAATAGCAGAGTGAAATATAATCCTTAAAGGACCAAATCTAGTCAAAAGTTAAACTTTCAAGAATAAGGTAAGGCATGCATTTTTAAGCAACTTTCCTCTTTACTTTTATTATCAAATTTGCTTTGTTCTCTCGGTACTCTTTGTTGAAAGCTAAACCTAGGTAGGGTCTTATGCTAATTTCTAAGCCCTTGAAGGTTGCATCTCAGTGCATTTTGACAGTTTTTCACCACTAGACAGTGCTAGTTCATGTGTGCCATATAGATAACATTGAGCTCACTCCCGTAGAGTTACTAATGAGTCAGCACTGATTAGCTAACATGCAAGTCTGTAAAAAAAAAACTCAGATAAGGGGAACATTTGGAGAAGCTTAGATAGAAGGTAATCACAGAGGTAAAAAAGTATATTAAATATAATAGTGTTGGTTATGCAAAAATTAATGGGTAATAAAAGGCATGTCTATATTTTTTTAAACAATAACATAATTTATGTAAGAACTTACCTGATAAATTAATTTCTTTCATATTGGCAAGAGTCCATGAGCTAGTGACATATGGGATATACAATCCTACCAGGAGGGGCAAAGTTTCCCAAACGTAAAAATGCCTATAAATAGACCCCTCACCACACCCACAATTCAGTTTAACAAATAGCCAAGTAGTGGGGTGATAAAGAAAGGAGTAAAAAGCATCAAAAAAGGAACTGGAAATATAATTGTGCTTTATACAAAAAATCATAACCACCATAAAAAGGGTGGGTCTCATGGACTCTTGCCAATATGAAAGAAATGAATTTATCAGGTAGGTTCTTAAATAAATTATGTTTTCTTTCATGTAATTGGCAAGAGTCCATGAGCTAGTGACGTATGGGATAGTAATACCCAAGATGTGGAAGTCCACAGAATAGTCACTAAAGAGGGAGGGATAAAAATAAAAACAGCCATTTTCCGCTGAAAATATTAAATCCACACCCAAAAAAATAAGTTTTTCTCATAAATGAAAAGAAAAAAACATAAAACATAAGCAGATGAATTAAACTGAAACAACTGCCTGAAGAACTTTTCTACCAAAAACTGCTTCCAAAGAGGCAAATACATAAAAACGGTAGGATTTAGAAAATGTATGCAAAGAAGACCAAGTTGCTGCTTTGCAAATCTGATCAACTGAAGCTTCATTCTTAAAAGCCCACGAGAGGAGACTGAACCAGTAGAATGAGCTGTGAATCTCTGTGGCAGACCTAACCCAACTCCAAATAAGCCTGATGAATCAAAAGCTGAAACAAGATGCCAAGGAAATGGCAGAAGCTTTCAGACCTTTCCTAGAACCAGAAAAGACAACAAATAGACTAGAAATTTTCCTGAAATCTTAGAAGCTTCCACATAATATTTCAGAGCTCTTACAACATCCAGAGAATGTAAGGATCTCTCCAAAAAATTCTTAGGATTAGGACACAAAGAGGGAATAACAATTTCCCTATTAATGTTGTTAGAATTCACAACCTTAGGTAGAAATTTAAATGAAGTCCACAAAACTGCCTTATCCTGATGGAAATTCAGAAAAGGAGACTCACAAAAAAGAGCAGATAAATTGGAAACTCTTCTAGCAGAAGAGATATCCAAAAGGGACAACACTTTTCAAGAAAGTAGCTTTAATGTCCAAGGAATGCATAGGCTCAAAAGGAGGAGCCTATAAAGCCTTCAAAACCAAATTAAGACTCCAAAGAGGAGAAATTGATTTAATGACAGGCTTGATACAGACCAAAGCCTGTACAAAACAGTGAATATAAGGAAGCTTAGCAATCTTTCTTTGAAACAAAACAGAAAGAGCAGATATTTGTCCCTACAAGGAACTTGCAGACAAACCTTATCCAAACCATCCTGAAGAAACTGAAAAATTCTAGGAATTCTAAAAGAATGCCAGGAGAATTTATGAGAAGAACACCATGAAATATGACTTCCAAGAAACAGATTTACAAGCCTGTAACATAGAATTAATCACTGAGCCAGTGAGAACCTCTATGACTAAGCACTAGGTGTTCAATATCCATACCTTCAAATTAACGATTTGAGATCCTGATGGAAAAACGGACCTTGAGACAGAAAGTCTGGTCTTAAAGGAAGTGTCCAAGATTGGCAACTGGACATCTGGACAAGATCTGCATACCAAAACCTGTGAGGCCATGCTGGAGCTACCTACCAGAAGCATAAATGATTGTTCCATTATGATCTTGGAGATCACTCTTGGAAGAAGAACTAGAGGCGGGAAGATATAAGCAGGTTGGTAAAACCAAGTAACTGCTAACGCATCCACTGACTCCGCCTGAGGATCCCAGTACCTGGACAGGTACTTGGAAAGTTTCTTGTTTAGATAGGAAGCCATCAGATCTATTTCTGGAATACCCCACATCTGAACAATCTGAAAAAGCACATCTGGATGGAGAAACCACTCCCCCAGATGTAAAGTCTGACGGCTGAGATAATCCACTTCCCAATTGTCTACACCTGGGATATGAACCGCAGAAATTAGACAACAGATGGATTCCACCCAAGAAAGTATCCAAGATACTTCTTTCATAGATAGGGGGCTGTGAGTCCCACCCTGATGATTGACATATGTCACAGTTGTGATATTGTCTGTCTGAAAACAAATTAACTGTTCTCTCTTCAGTAGAGGCCAAACCTGAAGAGCCCCGAATAGCACGGAGTTCTAAAATATTGATTGGAAACCTCGCCTCTTGAGATTTCCAAACCCCTTGTGCTGTCAGAGATCCCCAGACAGCTCCTCAACCTGAAAGACTTGCATCTTTTGTAATCACAGTCCAGGTTGGAAGAACTATACGATGGTGATCTAACCACCAAGATAGAGAGAACCGAACATTGGGATTTAAGGATATTAATTGTGATATCTTTGTATAATCCCTGCACCATTGATTCAGCATACAAAGCTGAAGAGGTCTCATATGAAAGGAGCAAAAGGGATTGCGCCTGATGCTGCAGTCATGAGACCTAAACACTTCATGCACATAGCCACTGAAGGGAACGATTGAGACTGAAGGTTTCCACAAGCTGAAACTAATTTCATTTGTTTCTTTTCTGTTAGAGACAGAGTCATGGACTATCTGGAAACCTAAAAGGTGACCCTTGTCTGAGGGATCAAGGAACTTTTCAGTAAATTCATCCTCCAACCATGTCTTTGAAGAAACAACACTAGTCGATTTGTGTGAGATTTGGCAGAATGTAAAGACTGAGCTAATACAAAGATATCGTCCAAATAAGGAAACACAGCAATACCCTGTTCTCTGAATACAGAGAGTAGGGCACCGAGACCTTTGAAAAAATTCTTGGAGCTGTCACTAGGACAAATGGAAGAGCGACAAATTGGTAATGCCTGTCTAGAAAAGAGAATCTCAGGAACTGATAGTGATCTGGATGAATTGGAATATAAAGATATGCATCCTGTAAGTCTATCGTGGACATATAATTACCTTGCTGAACAAAGGCATAATAGTCCTTATAATCACCATTTTGAAAGTTGGCACTCTTACAAAACGATTCAAAATTTTAAGATCCAGAACTGACCTGAATGAAATTTCTTTCTTTGGGACAATGAATAGATTTGAATAAAACCACAGACCCTGATCCTGAAACAGAACTGGTATAATAACCCCTGAAAACTCTAGATCTGAAACACACTTCAGAAAAACCTGAGCCTTCACTTGATTTACTGGGACGCATGAGAGAAAAAACCTTCTCACAGGAGGTCTTACTCTGAATCCTATTCGATACCCTTGAGAGACAATACTCTGATTCCAAAGATTTTAGAAAGAATCTGCCCAAATGTTTGAAATAATTCTAATCTGCCCCCCACCAGCTGAGCTGGAATGAGGGCCGCACCTTCATGCAGACTCGGGGGCTGGCTTTGGTTTGGATTTATTTCAACTTGAAGAAGGTTTCCAATTGCAACCAGATTCTTTGGGGGAAGGATTGGCTTTCTGTTCCTTATTCTGTCGAAAAGAATGAAAATGATTAGAAGTTTAAGATTTACCCTTAGGTCTTTAATCCTGAGGTAAAAAAAAAAAAAACTCCTTTCCCCCCAGTGACAGTTGAAATAATCGAATCCAACTGAGAACCAAATAAATTGTTACCTTGGAAAGAAAGAGATAGTAATCTAGACTTAGTTACCATGTCAGCATTCCAATATTTGAGCCACAAAATTCCTTTGGTTAAAATAGCCAAAGACATAGATCTAACATCAAATTTGATGATATAAAAAAATAGCATTACAGATAAAATGATTAGCATGTTGCAGCAAGCGAACAATGCTAGACAAATCAGGATCTGCTTCCTGTTGCGCTAAGCTTTCCAACCAAAAAGTTGATGCAGCTGCAACATCAGCCATAGAAATGGCAGGCCTGAGAAAATAGCCAGAAAATAAATAAGCTTTCCTTAGATAAGATTCAAGTTTCCTATCTAAAGGGTCCTTAAAGGAAGTACTATCTTCCATAGGGATAGTAGTACGTTTGGCAAGAGTAGAAATAACCGTATCAACATACAACTTTTTAAACCTAGAAAAAGGAATAAAAGAAGTACCAGGCCTATTCCATTCCTTTGAAATCATATCAGAAATAGCATCAGGAACTGGAAAAACCTTTGAAGTAACCACAGGAGGTTTATAAACAGATTTTAAACATTTACTAGTTTTAGTATTAAGAGAGACTAGTTTCCTCAATATCCAAAGTAATCAACACTTCTTTAACAAAGAACGAACATACTCCATTTAAAAGAGATAAGTAGATTTGTCAGTGTCAATATCTGAGGTAGGATCTTCTGAATCAGATAGATCCTCATCAGAGGAGGATAATTCAGTATGCTGTCAGTCATTTGAAATTTCATCAACTTTATGAGAAGTTTTAAAAGACTTTTACGTTTATTAGAAGGCGGAATAGCAGACAAAGCCTTCTGAATCGCATCAGCAATAAAATCTTTAATATTCACAAGGATATCATGTACATTGGATTTTGAAGGAACAACAGGCATAGTACTGATGGATACATTCTCTGCATGTAAAAGCTTATCATGACAACTATTACATACCACAGCTGGAGATATCATCTCCACAAATGAACAACAGATATACTTAGATTTGGTAGAACTGTTATCAGGCAGCAGGGTTCCAACAGTGGTTTCTGAGACAGGATCAGATTGAGACATCTTGCAAATGTAAGAGAAAAAACAACATATAAAGCAAAATGATCAATTTCCTTATATGGCAGTTTCAGGAATGGGAAAAAAATGCAAACATCATAGCCCTCTGAGCATAGAAAAAAGCAAGAGGCATATAGGAAGTGGGGTTTAAAATAAATAAATTATTTGGCGCCAAGTATGACGCACAATGCAAAATGATTTTTTTGGGGGCTAACAACATCCGGAAATGATGCAACTCGCGTCATTGCAGATGCAACCTTGTGCAAGGAAACCCGGCGCCAACTAAGATGCCGGAAATGACGAATTTGCGTCACCGAACGTATCTTCGCAATGACGCAATAAACATCAGCATTTTGTGACCTCGCAAGCCTAATTTTGCCCGCGAAAATTATTGAAAAAGCAGTCAATTAGAAAAAAAGACTATACCCCAGGTAAGAAAAAATAACTTCCTAAATATGTTTCCCAATTTTGAAACTGATAGTCTGCAAAAGAAAAAATACATAAACCTGACTCATGGCAAATATAAGTACAATACATATATTTAGAACTTTATATTAATACATAAAGTGCCAAATCATAGCTGAGTGTCTTAAGTAATAAAAACATACTTACCGAAGGACACCCATCTACATATAGCAGATAGCCAAACCAGTACTGAAACAGTAACAGTAGAGGTAATGGAATATGAGAGTATATCGTCGATCTGAAAAGGAAGGTAGGAGATGAATCTCTACGACCGATAACAGAGAACCTTTGAAAAGATTTCCTGTGAGGAAAACCATAAAATCAATAGGCGATACTCTCTTCACATCCCTCTGACATTCACTGTACTCTGAGAGGAAACAGGCTTCAAAATGCTGAGAAGCGCATATCACAGAAGAAAATCAAGCACAAACTTACTTCACCACCTCCATAGGAGGCAAAGTTTGTAAAACTGAATTGTGGGTGTGGTAAGGGATTGTATATCCCATACGTCACTAGCTCATGGACTCTTGCCAATTACATGAAAGAAAAACATTTTCAAGTAGATCGTCCCTTTAAGTTTTGGAGAAAGTTCAGATGAACTCCCCTGGGATCAGCTTTGATAATGTAAAAGCCCTTGCATACTCTAAAGCGCAGAAAAAACATAAAAATTATGCTTACTTGATAATTTCCTTTTCTTCTGATGGAAAGAGTCCACAGCTGCATTCATTAGTTTTGGGAATTAAGAACCTGGCCACCAGGAGGAGGCAAAGACAACCCAGCCAAAGGCTTAAATACTCCTCCCACTCCCATCATCCCCCAGTCATTCTCCCGAGGAACAAGGAACAATAGAACAAATATCAGGGTGAAAGGTGCCAGAAGAATATAAGGACGCCCCACATAAAATTACGGGTGGGGAGCTGTGGACTCTTTCCATCAGAAGAAAAGGAAATTATCAGGTAAGCATAATTTATGTTTTTCCTCTTAAATGGAAAGAGTCCACAGCTGCATTCATTACTTTTGGGAAAACAATACCCAAGCTATAGAGGACACTAAATGCCAAGACGGGAGGGTACATAGGTGGCCCAAACTGAGGGCACCAAGCCTGTACCTCTACCCAAGAAAAAACACTGCTTCGTCCGAAGCCAAGAAATTTTGAAAACGAAAAAGCCCCAATGACACTGACTCGCAGTTAGTCCAGAAGCCAAACTAGAGAACGCAAACGAACTCGAATGAGCCAACAGTCCTCCAGGAGACACCGTCACTCAACAAATAGTCCTCCACCGCTCATCTCCACAAATGAAGGAGACACCAGCCGAAACCCCCAAGGGAACAAGGCAAGGGAGAACCAAGGAAACCGAAAGGTCCCCTAATACAAAAAAAGAACACCTCCACGAGTGAGTTCAGCTCACAGAGGCCCAAAGGTGTCCAAACAAGGAAAGGAGGCCACGCGTATACAAAAAGAAACCTGGGATAAGACCGGGCACAGAGATAGAACAGACGTCTCATCAAAATCCTGCAAGTACGGATTGCAACTGAAAAGGCAAAGTCCTCCTAGTATCAAGAATAAAAAAAAAGTGTGTAATGCACCCAGAATAGAACCCCAAGTTTGAAAACACAGAGTCCATAACAGGACGACACAGAGGATACTTGCGAGGAAGAAGAAGCAGTCAAGTAAGAAACAGACTGCAAAAGCAACCCTGAGACAGAGGGCATGCTCCAGGCAACCTAAGTCGTCGGACCTGCACACAGGACCCTAAAAAGGGGAACTCAAACCTCAATCGAGGCCCCCCGAGAAGAAGAGTATACCCTCAGAACCCGAAAGGAAGAGTAAACGCTCTTCTGAAATCAATGGAGCCAGTTGAAGGGAAATCTATACCCTAACAGACTAAGCTAACAGGATAGACTCAATAAAGCTCACACATCCAGAGGAGACTGTGACCGAACACAGCTCCATAGACCGCTTGGCCATCCTGACCTGCAGACCCCACAGCCAGCTGGACCAACCCAGCCTCAGGGATCCAAAACAGGGGAACAAAGAATCCCAAAACAGGTACAGGAACGCGCATAAGGATAGCACAGCCATCCCCACAGAGTACAAGTACAGCCCAACTCTGAAAACAGACAACAAGGCCAAAGACCTAAGGATCTATCAAAATAAAGACCCAATAAGTCTGCTTGGAGCCAACAAGACCCCCGGTGGAACCAATCCCACCTTTCTGCCTCCCATCCAGGAGAAGCCCCAAGCAAGGACTATATCACCATAGGGAGGAGAATATCCCCTACAGAAAAGGGATGATGCCGGAAGAGCAACAGCTGTTCTCAAGGCCCAAAGGCACCAGCTAATGGGAAGAGAAATTACCAACACAGATGTACTAGCAAAGCACCTCCTACAAGTAGCTTGCCAAGCAGAGGCACAGCCAACCCATTTGCCTGAAGAGCAGGGAATCCACGGGAACACTGGCAAGCTAACCAGGGGAATGCAACTCAAAGGCGCACCAGAAATTGGACATCCAACGCCAGCAGCTGGGTATGAACCAACCACTCTTAAGGCTCAAGCCACACGGCTAACCACCAGAGGACAAGAGTCACTCTGTGGCAAAGAGTAAAAAATACTCCGAAATCCAGGCCAACCATGACCAGGTTAGGTAGATGGATCAAGGACATAGCCCCAGTTCCTACTACCGTGGAACCCCCCGACCAGCCCTGAGATCCAAGATTCAAAAACCACCCAGACTGGGTCTGTGAAAAGGCCAAGCGAAGCTTCAGCAACCAGAAGTCTTAGGGAGAAAAACAGGTCTGGGTACCCAATAGTTCAGGCAAACCTTACCCTAGAACTAAACACCCCAACTGGCCAAAATACCAGACACAAGGGTATGGATGAATATCCAGAAAACCAGATAGCGATAGAACTCGAAAACCCCGACCAAAGGAAGGGACCACCCTTAGCTAAAGTCCAATGCTCCAAGAAGCAAGGCTAGAAGTCATATGAAGATACTTCTCAGAGCCTCAGGACGACCAAGGGATACCTCGAGGTAAAAAAATCCTACTAAACAGGACTAGTCTCCCTAACACCTTTGCACAAGTAGAGGACACAAGGAAGAGAAGGCACAAAGCCTACTCAGCTCCGGAGAACCCTGAGCAACAAAAAAGCCCTGCAGGGAACAACCATCACTCGGAAACACAGATCCCTAAAAGGAGATCAACTCACCCGGAGGCAATAGAAGAAGACCGAAAAGGCCTCTCATAACTCAGTCAAGAGTAAGAGCTGCATCTAGATACACTAGAAACAGCTTACGCGTACACCTGCAAGGTGTTAAGAGCTGCAACAGGTTTCAAACTGCAAACCTTCTGCATACTATACAGCTATCCCGTACAAGCTGTTGGATCAAGCCCAAAAGGACAAATCCAGAGGCCTAGAAATGAAGGCCAAACCACTCATTAGCGGTAAGGGGCATTAAGCCCTTCCACCCTCCACCACATGGGGGAGTAAACTAAGTTCTGATGAAATCAGATGTCAGATAGAGTGACACAGCGGAAAAACTCCCCTGCCCCGTCACTTATGACTGAAGGCTATAAGGACTGAAACAATCCTTCCCATCTCACAGGTCCTCTTGAATGCTTAGCTTAACATGAAAACAAACAATGAAAACCTGAGCACTCTGCGCTTCTACCGAACCAGACGAGCAGAACAGCGCCACGTGTCTGAACAGCCGCAAGACCGAACGAACCCGACAGGACCAGCCTGCACCTAGGGTCCCAACCGGCAAGCTGCGTAAATTCTCCCTCATAGGGGAAAAAACATAATTTATGCTTACCTGATAAATTCCTTTCTCCTGTAGTGTAGTCAGTCCACGGATCATCCATTACTTATGGAATATATCTCTTCCTAACAGGAAACTGCAAGAGAATTACCCAGCAGAGCTGCTATATAGCTCCTCCCCTCACATGTCATATTCAGTCATTCGACCAAAGCAGACGAGAAAGGAGGAACCATAGGGTACAGTGGTGACTGGAATTTAATTAAAATTTAGACCTGCCGTAAAAACAGGGCGGGCCGTGGACTGACTACACTACAGGAGAAAGGAATTTATCAGGTAAGCATAAATTATGTTTTCTCCTGTTAAGTGTAGTCAGTCCACGGATCATCCATTACTTATGGAATACCAATACCAAAGCTAAAGTACACGGATGAAGGGAGGGACAAGGCAGGAACATTAAACAGAAGGAACCACTGCCTGAAGTACCTTTCTCCCAAAAATAGCCTCCGAGGAAGCAAAAGTGTCAAATTTGTAAAATTTTGAAAAAGTGTGAAGCGAAGACCAAGTCGCAGCCTTGCAAATCTGTTCAACAGAGGCCTCATTTTTAAAGGCCCAGGTGGAAGCCACAGCTCTAGTAGAATGAGCTGTAATCCTTTCAGGAGGCTGCTGTCCAGCAGTCTCATAGGCTAAGCGTATTATGCTACGAAGCCAAAAAGAGAGAGAGGTAGCCGAAGCCTTTTGACCTCTCCTCTGTCCAGAGTAAACGACAAACAGGGAAGAAGTTTGACGAAAATCTTTAGTTGCCTGCAAATAGAATTTCAGGGCACGGACTACGTCCAGATTATGCAAAAGTCGTTCCTTCTTTGAAGAAGGGTTAGGACACAGAGATGGAACAACAATCTCTTGATTGATATTCCTGTTAGTAACTACCTTAGGTAAGAACCCAGGTTTAGTAGGCAGGACTACCTTGTCTGAATGAAAAATCAGATAAGGAGAATCACAATGTAAGGCAGATAACTCAGAGACTCTTCGAGCCGAGGAAATAGCCATCAAAAACAGAACTTTCCAAGATAACAGCTTGATATCAATGGAATGAAGGGGTTCAAATGGAACGCCTTGAAGAACATTAAGAACTAAGTTTAAGCTCCACGGCGGAGCAACAGACTTAAACACAGGCTTAATCCTAGTTAAAGCCTGACAGAAAGCCTGAACGTCTGGAACTTCAGCCAGACGTTTGTGTAGAAGAATAGACAGAGCAGAAATCTGTCCCTTTAACGAACTAGCAGACAAGCCCTTTTCTAAACCCTCTTGTAGAAAGGACAATATCCTAGGAATCCTAACCTTACTCCATGAGTAACTCTTGGATTCGCACCAATGTAAATATTTACGCCATATCTTATGGTAAATTTTTCTGGTAACAGGCTTCCTAGCCTGTATTAAGGTATCAATAACCGACTCCGAGAAGCCACGCTTTGATAGAATCAAGCGTTCAATCTCCATGCAGTCAGCCTCAGAGAAATTAGATTTGGATGTTTGAAAGGACCCTGAATTAGAAGGTCCTGTCTCAGAGGCAGAGACCACGGTGGACAGGACGACATGTCCACTAGGTCTGCATACCAGGTCCTGCGTGGCCACGCAGGCGCTATCAGAATCACCGAAGCTCTCTCCTGTTTGATCTTGGCAATCAAACGAGGAAGCATCGGGAATGGTGGAAACACATAAGCCATGTTGAAGACCCAAGGGGCTGTCAGAGCATCTATCAGGACCGCTCCCGGGTCCCTGGACCTGGGTCCGTAACAAGGAAGCTTGGCGTTCTGACGAGACGCCATGAGATCCAGATCTGGTTTGCCCCAACGACGAATCAGTTGAGCAAAGACCTCCGGATGAAGCTCCCACTCCCCCGGATGAAAAGTCTGGCGACTTAGAAAATCCGCCTCCCAGTTCTCCACGCCTGGGATGTAGATCGCTGACAGGTGGTAAGAGTGAGACTCTGCCCAGCGAATTATCTTTGAGACTTCCAACATTGCTAGGGAACTTCTGGTTCCCCCTTGATGGTTGATGTAAGCCACAGTCGTGATGTTGTCCGACTGAAATCTGATGAACCTCAGAGTTGCTAACTGAGGCCAAGCTAGGAGAGCATTGAATATTGCTCTTAACTCCAGAATATTTATTGGGAGGAGTTTCTCCTCCTGAGTCCATAATGCCTGAGCTTTCAGGGAATTCCAGACTGCTCCCCAGCCTAGAAGGCTGGCGTCTGTTGTTACAATCGTCCAATCTGGCCTGCGAAAGGTCATCCCCTTGGACAGATGTGGCCGAGAAAGCCACCATAGAAGAGAATCTCTGGTCTCTTGATCCAGATTTAGTAGGGGGGACAAATCTGAGTAATCCCCGTTCCACTGACTTAGCATGCACAATTGCAGCGGTCTGAGATGCAGGCGCGCAAATGGTACTATGTCCATTGCCGCTACCATTAAGCCGATTACTTCCATGCACTGAGCTACTGACGGGTGTGGAATGGAGTGAAGGACACGGCAAGCATTTAGAAGTTTTAATAACCTGGCCTCTGTCAGGTAAATTTTCATCTCTACAGAATCTATAAGAGTCCCTAGAAAGGGAACTCTTGTAAGTGGTAATAGAGAACTCTTTTCCACGTTCACCTTCCACCCATGCGACCTCAGAAATGCCAGAACTATCTCTGTATGAGACTTGGCAGTTTGAAAACTTGACGCTTGTATCAGAATGTCGTCTAGGTACGGAGTCACCGCTATGCCTCGCGGTCTTAGTACCGCCAGAAGTGATCCTAGAATTTTTGTAAAGATTCTTGGAGCCGTAGCTAATCCGAAGGGAAGAGCTACAAACTGGTAATGCCTGTCTAGGAAGGCAAATCTCAGATACCGGTAATGATCCTTGTGAATCGGTATGTGAAGGTAGGCATCCTTTACGTCCACTGTGGTCATGTACTGACCCTCTTGGATCATGGGAAGGATGGTTCGAATAGTTTCCATTTTGAATGATGGAACTCTTAGAAATTTGTTTAGGATTTTTAAGTCCAAGATTGGCCTGAAGGTTCCCTCTTTCTTGGGAACCACAAATAGGTTTGAATAGAATCCCTGCCCATGTTCCGTCCGCGGAACTGGGTGGATTACCCCCATTAGTAAGAGGTCTTGTACACAGCGTAGAAACGCCTCTTTCTTTATTTGGTTTGCTGATAACCTTGAAAGATAAAATCTCCCCCGTGGAGGAGAAGTTTTGAAGTCCAGGAGATATCCCTGAGATATGATATCCAACGCCCAGGGATCCTGGACATCTCTTGCTCAAGCCTGGGCGAAGAGAGAAAGTCTGCCCCCCACTAGATCCGTTTCCGGATAGGGGGCCCTCTCTTCATGCTGTTTTGGGGGCAGCAGCAGGTTTCTTGGCCTGCTTGCCCCTGTTCCAGGACTGGTTAACTTTCCAGCCCTGCCTGTAACGAGCAACAGCTCCTTCCTGTCTTGGAGCGGAGGAAGTTGATGCTGCTCCTGCCTTGAAGTTACGAAAGGCACGAAAATTAGACTGTTTGGCCTTTGATTTGGCCCTGTCCTGAGGTAGAGCATGGCCCTTACCTCCCGTAATGTCAGCAATAATTTCTTTCAAGCCGGGCCCGAATAAGGTCTGCCCTTTGAAAGGAATATTAAGCAATTTAGATTTAGAAGTCACGTCAGCTGACCAGGATTTAAGCCATTGCGCTCTGCGCGCTTGGATGGCGAATCCGGAGTTCTTAGCCGTAAGTTTGGTTAAATGCACAACGGCATCAGAAACAAATGCGTTAGCTAGCTTAAGTGTTTTAAGCTTGTTGAGTATTTCATCCAATGGAGCTGAGCGAATGGCCTCTTCCAGAGACTCAAACCAGAATGCTGCCGCAGCAGTGACAGGCGCAATGCATGCGAGGGGCTGTAAAATAAAACCTTGTTGAACAAACATTTTCTTAAGGTAACCCTCTAATTTTTTATCCATTGGATCTGAAAAGGCACAACTATCCTCCACCGGGATAGTGGTACGCTTAGCTAAAGTAGAAACTGCTCCCTCCACCTTAGGGACCGTCTGCCATAAGTCTCGTGTGGTGGCGTCAATAGGAAACATTTTCCTAAATATGGGAGGAGGGGTAAAAGGCACACCCGGTCTATCCCACTCCTTGCTAATAATCTCTGTAAGTCTTTTTGGTATAGGAAATACGTCAGTACACACCGGTACCGCATAGTATCTATCCAACCTACATAATTTCTCTGGAATTGCAACCGTGTTACAATCATTCAGAGCCGCTAATACCTCCCCTAGCAATGTGCGGAGGTTCTCTAGCTTAAATTTAAAGTTGGAAATCTCTGAATCCAGTCTCCCTGGATCAGATCCGTCACCCACAGAATGAAGCTCTCCGTCCTCACGTTCTGCAAACTGTGACGCAGTATCTGACATGGCTCTCATCTCATCCGCGCGCTCTATCTTTAACCCAGAGCTATCGCGCTTGCCTCTTAATTCTGGCAACTTAGATAATACTTCTGTCATAACAGTAGCCATGTCTTGCAAAGTGATTTGTAAGGGCCTCCCTGTACTTGGCGCCACAAAATCACGCACCTCCTGAGCGGGAGGCGAAGGTACTGACACGTTAGGAGAGTTAGTCGGCATAACTTCCCCCTCGTCGTCTGGTGATAATTTCTTTACATGTAAAGATTGACTTTTATTTAAAGTAGCATCAATGCAATTAGTACACAAATTTCTATTGGGCTCCACATTGGCCTTTAAACAAAGTGAACAAAGAGATTCATCTGAGTCAGACATGTTTAAACAAACTAGCAATGAGACTAGCAAACTTGGAAATACTTTTCAAAATTAATTTACAAGCAATATAAAAAACGTTACTGTGCCTTTAAGAAGCACAGAAAAACTGACACAGTTGAAATAACAATGACCAAAACAGTTATAGCAACCAAATTTTCACAGTAAATGTATTAAGATAGCAAAGGATTGCACCCACCAGCAAATGGATGATTAACCCCTTAGTACCCAAAAACGGATAACAATTATATAATTAACGTTTTTCTCACAGTCAAATACACTGTCACAGGACTGCTGTGCCTGATTACCTCCCTCAAAATGGATTTTGAAGACCCCTGAGCTCTCTAGAGACGATCTGGATCATGGAGGATGAAGTAGACAGATTGTGACTGAATTTTTACTGCGCAAAAAAGCGCTAAAATAGGCCCCTCCCACTCATATTACAACAGTGGGGAAGCTCAGAAACTGTTTCTATGCAGAAAACAAAAATGGCCATGTGGTAAAAATCATGCCCTAATAAGTTTTATCACCAAGTACCTCACAAAAAACGATTAACAAGCCAGTAAACGTGTTAAACATACATTTGAAAGTTATGTATTATTATTAATAAGCCTGCTACCAGTCGCTTTTACTGCAGTTAAGGCTCATACATTATTTCAGTATTAACAGTATTTTCAGAGTCAATTCCATTCCTTAGAAAAATACATTCAGTGTACACACACACACACACATCAGCCTGATACCAGTCGCTATCACTGCATTTAAGGCTGAACTTACTTTACAATGGTATCAGCAGTATTTTCTCAGTCAATTCCATTCCTCAGAAAATAAATTACTGCACATACCTCATTTGTTGCAGGGGAGCCCTGCATGCTATTCCCCTTCTCTGAAGTTACCTCACTCCTCAGATGAGAAACAGCCAGTGGATCTTAGTTACGTCTGCTAAGACCATAGAAAAAAACCCAGGCAGATTCTTCTTCTAATGCTGCCTGAGAATAAACAGCACACTCCGGTGCCATTTAAAATAACAAACTTTTGATTGTACAAATAAACTAAGTTAAAAAACACCACAGATCTCTCACAGCTTCCTTTTTAGTTAGGCTGCAAGAGAATGACTGAATATGACATGTGAGGGGAGGAGCTATATAGCAGCTCTGCTGGGTAATTCTCTTGCAGTTTCCTGTTAGGAAGAGATATATTCCATAAGTAATGGATGATCCGTGGACTGACTACACTTAACAGGAGAAACAGACATTTGTAACAGAGGACTAACATGTCCAACAACTTCCGAAGAAGTAATAAAGAGTATCAATCCCAGAAGATTCCCAAAGGAAACAAAAAATGAAAATATAAGGCAACACGGAGGTTAACGCCCAAAAAGACACAGGCCTACCTGCAGGACCAGCCAAACGGAACCCTATCTCACAAAACTGGGAAAGATCTCAAACAAATGACAATAAGTAGCTTACTTCATCCCCACATGTCTAATGAGGTGCACCATTCGAATTATCATACTGAAAATCCCCGTATCTGGTAACGATAGGGTCATTCAATAACTGAAAAACATGTCTGAGCAACACGCGAAGGTGCGCAATTCTGTAACGGAAGGCACAACACTTAGGGACAGATACCCCCGCAGGGAACTGTAGAGGCCCTCCCCAAGGCAGAAGGCCCGGGACAATAGGGCAAGAGCACATTCTCAAATAAACATCTGGACTCTGCAGACGAACAATCGCCAACATTATGTGGAAGCGAAAATGTGCTGCAACCTCCGGGAGAAACACGCCACCAACCCGCATGGAGGAACCATAAACTGGGTTACCCCCATGTGCAGAAGTATGATTTGGTATGGAACTCGCCTCTCGGAGGACAGGACCCCCAGAGGCGGATGGCTCAGCAGTCCCTTGATTCCCCGAACCCGAGGAACCAGGCGCTCTGAAATGGCATATGGAACAAAACTGGTTGACAGGTGTCAACAAGGCCACTCCGGATTCCTCACCGGACACAGAATCTGAATCTAAAATCAAAATAGTCTCAGTATCAGAATCCTCTGTAACTAAATCTGAAATTAACACAGTCTCAGCATAAGAATCATCCATAACTGGATAGAGGATATTTAAATATGGACTAAAGTGGTAAAAACTAATACGGCACCTGACACCCCCAATGGCTGGGGCACTCACCAGCTCCTTTGACCAGACCCCTACGGACTAGAAATGTTTCCTTTGCCAAGTGGTCAGGAATGCGGAAATGGAAAAACAGAACATAGCCATGCCCGAACACAAGGTGAACCGTACAGTCCAAAACCAGCGCGCCCAACCAAAAGGTTGCGTCACTTCCAAAAGGCCTAAAGTTTCAACCACGAGCCCAGTAAACATCGCACATAAGCAGGTTGAATCACATAACAAACATGATTATAAACCCCCTGTTCAATAACCCCCCTCAGGAGATATTAACCCTCGATTCCAAGATACTAAAAGAGACTCACTGAGACCCTTATGTATAAGTTAGACATGCAAGGTGGTAGCCTCTCAGGAAACATTCACATTACAATACATTGCAAATAAAGTAAAATGAAACGATCTTACCGGAATCAACGCCGTGGAACAGGAACACGGCCTTTCAAGTGTGACGGATAGTAGCATTGCCTCCGCCATCAACTTGAAAGCAGGCAGCGGAGCAAAGTTCGACAATGCTGATTGCTTGAGGAGCCGTTAATATGAGTCGGGATGGTTTCCCAGAAAGAAACTCCCTGCATCTCCGGACTCTAACTTTCATCCAAGCCCTCACTGAGAGATTGACAGGACTACTTAAAACTCCTGTCCCATGCCGAAGAGTAGTACCGTCCATAATAGACAAAAACAAAAATTAAAAATTCTAACACTTCTCTGCCATCCTCCTGGGACGAAAGGCAAAGAATGACTGGGGGATGAGGGGAGTGGGAGGAGTATTTAAGCCTTTGGCTGGTGTGTCTTTGCCTCCTCCTGGTGGCCAGGTTCTTAATTCCTAAAAGTAATGAATGCAGCTGTGGACTCTTTCCATTTAAGAAGAAAACATAATTTATGCATACCTGATAAATTTATTTCTCTTGTAGTTGTCATGAACCAAGCCTCCAGACGAAAAAGAAAAAGAAAAGGTCTGGGAGGCATTCTGCTAAGAAGGGCTGTGTGGGGATTTGAACCTGTGACTCTGTGGTTGCTATTTCTGTTTGCTTACATGTTGAGCCACAGCCAGTTCTAGCAATAGCATGGATCTTAAAAGATCTGATAAATAACTTTTTGCCTTACTTGTTATTACACCTGTGCAACACACAGGTGTTCTCAATTCTGGAATTAATCAGAACCAACCCTGTGCAAAACCTCCCTATTTAAGGATGGCTTTTAGTCTGCATTTTTGTCTTCACATTGGATCTGTTTTGTCAAGTCAGAACCTGTTTCCTGTACTTCTTTGGAGAAAGATTTCCTTTGCACCTGTTTACAAGGTATTACCAGGAGAAAGCCTTTACCTTTAAACCTGTTACCAATCTTCAAGTTTGTTTCCTGCTTTATGCAAATTCCTGCACTCAGCTATTGCCAGGAGAAAGACTTCACCTTTGCACCTGTTTACAAGGTATTACCAGGAGAAAGCCTTTACCTTTAAACCTGTTACCAATCTACAAGTTTGTTTCCTGCTTTATGCAATTCCTGCACTTGGCCATTGCCAGGAGAAAGATTTCCTTTGCACCTGTTTACAAGGTATTACCAGGGCAAAGCCTTTACCTTTAAACCTGTTACCAGTTTGCAAGTTTGTTTCCTGCCTTCAGCAATTACAAGGAGAGAGACTTTACCTTTAAACCTGTTACCAGTTTGCAAGTTGTTTCCTGCATTGTGCAATTCCTGCACTCAGCAATTACAAGGAGAGACTTTACCTTTAAACCTGTTACCAGTTTGCAAGTTGTTTCCTGCATTGTGCAATTCCTGCACTCAGCAATTACAAGGAGAGAGACTTTACCTTTAAACCTGTTACCAGTTTGCAAGTTGTTTCCTGCATTGTGCAATTCCTGCACTCAGCAATTACAAGGAGAGAGACTTTACCTTTAAACCTGTTACCAGTTTGCAAGTTTGTATCCTACCTTGTGCAAATCCTGCACTCAGCAATTAGTAGGAGAAAGACTTTCCTTTTTGAATCTGCATCTCTGCTTACTTTGTTTGTTTATTTTCACTCCTGCTGTATGTGGTCTTAACATACCTGAGTAGCATATTTAAATATTCTGCAAGTATTTGCTTAAACAAAGTATTCTGTTGTTTAAATAAATTTGTTTTCATTTTCAATCAGTATGGCTTCTACTAATCTTCCTTTAAAGCAACTGTTCCAGACAATGAGGCTCTCACATGATATCCTGAGACAGAACATGACAGAATGTGAAGACCTTAAAAGAGAGCCCTCTGGGATTATTGCTGTATTGGAATCAGTGTTAAAGTTTATTAAGGACATACTGATTAACTTCATGGAGCTGGTGGAAATGTTATCTCTCCCAACCAAAACCTTGTCTGAAGTTACCTCCCAAACAAGGAAAGGTTTTAAAGAACCCTTAACAGAAGAGGAAAAGACTCGGCGAAGACAGCTTAACCTCTGTTTCTATTGTGGGGGAACTGGTCACCGCATCACAGGGTGTCCAGTAAGACCCCCTAGAGGATCAAGTCGAGATACAGCCAAGTTTAAAATGGACTCTGATGTTAAGGGAACAAATTATTCTTCCACTAGCAAACTTATAGATACCCCTGGAGAGGATCCAGCTACTGAGAATACATCTATTCTACAAGCAACCGTTTCTAACACGCTTCAAGAAATGGTACCTGATTTGAAACAGATGGTTGTTGGCAGTACAACTTCAACAACATCCACTACCCATGCCACTGCCTCTGTTTCTGCATCTACCACATTGGGGAACTCTGCAAAAACACCTCCTGGAAATCCTGCACATTACCTTGTTTCTGCCTTGGTTGGAGATCCATCTAACAAAAGTCACTCATCAGACATAAAAGTGACAAATCTTCCAGCTGAATCAGACCCTGACAAATCTAAAGTTCCACACCTCCCTGCACCACCTTCACCCAGCTACTCATTGACTGAGAAAGAATTGAATGAGATGGTTGAATTGGATATAAATGACACAGAAAATGAATTCCTGGACTCTGAAGGAGAGGTCATACCTTACCCGGAGGTACTCTACCCATCAGGCAGATATGACCCAGATAACAAATTCCTTGACTCTGAAGGAGAGGTCTTTTCCTACCCGGAGGTACCCTGCCCATCAGCCAGTCCATTGCAAGCTGCTGGGTATAATCAGGAACCTCTAAATCAAAACTGTCTTGGTTTTTCAGCTCTTGTTATGCCTACAGGGATATCTTCTAAGGGTCCCCAATCTCAGGCAGCTGTTCCAAGCAAAGAATCCATTCCATCTGATTGTATTAGGGCTTCAAATGGAACACTTGTTCGTAAATCCCACCTTCAGATGTTTGAACAGGCTTTGAGCGCCCAGAGTGCGCTCTTTGGAGGGGGCATCTGTCATGAACCAAGCCTCCAGACGAAAAAGAAAAAGAAAAGGTCTGGGAGGCATTCTGCTAAGAAGGGCTGTGTGGGGATTTGAACCTGTGACTCTGTGGTTGCTATTTCTGTTTGCTTACATGTTGAGCCACAGCCAGTTCTAGCAATAGCATGGATCTTAAAAGATCTGATAAATAACTTTTTGCCTTACTTGTTATTACACCTGTGCAACACACAGGTGTTCTCAATTCTGGAATTAATCAGAACCAACCCTGTGCAAAACCTCCCTATTTAAGGATGGCTTTTAGTCTGCATTTTTGTCTTCACATTGGATCTGTTTTGTCAAGTCAGAACCTGTTTCCTGTACTTCTTTGGAGAAAGATTTCCTTTGCACCTGTTTACAAGGTATTACCAGGAGAAAGCCTTTACCTTTAAACCTGTTACCAATCTTCAAGTTTGTTTCCTGCTTTATGCAAATTCCTGCACTCAGCTATTGCCAGGAGAAAGACTTCACCTTTGCACCTGTTTACAAGGTATTACCAGGAGAAAGCCTTTACCTTTAAACCTGTTACCAATCTACAAGTTTGTTTCCTGCTTTATGCAATTCCTGCACTTGGCCATTGCCAGGAGAAAGATTTCCTTTGCACCTGTTTACAAGGTATTACCAGGGCAAAGCCTTTACCTTTAAACCTGTTACCAGTTTGCAAGTTTGTTTCCTGCCTTCAGCAATTACAAGGAGAGAGACTTTACCTTTAAACCTGTTACCAGTTTGCAAGTTGTTTCCTGCATTGTGCAATTCCTGCACTCAGCAATTACAAGGAGAGACTTTACCTTTAAACCTGTTACCAGTTTGCAAGTTGTTTCCTGCATTGTGCAATTCCTGCACTCAGCAATTACAAGGAGAGAGACTTTACCTTTAAACCTGTTACCAGTTTGCAAGTTGTTTCCTGCATTGTGCAATTCCTGCACTCAGCAATTACAAGGAGAGAGACTTTACCTTTAAACCTGTTACCAGTTTGCAAGTTTGTATCCTACCTTGTGCAAATCCTGCACTCAGCAATTAGTAGGAGAAAGACTTTCCTTTTTGAATCTGCATCTCTGCTTACTTTGTTTGTTTATTTTCACTCCTGCTGTATGTGGTCTTAACATACCTGAGTAGCATATTTAAATATTCTGCAAGTATTTGCTTAAACAAAGTATTCTGTTGTTTAAATAAATTTGTTTTCATTTTCAATCAGTATGGCTTCTACTAATCTTCCTTTAAAGCAACTGTTCCAGACAATGAGGCTCTCACATGATATCCTGAGACAGAACATGACAGTAGTGTATCCAGTCCACGGATCATCCATTACTTATGGGATATTAACTCCTCCCCAACAGGAAGTGCAAGAGGATTCACCCAGCAGAGCTGCTATATAGCTCCTCCCCTAACTGCCATTACCAGTCATTCGACCGAAAACATGCAGAGAAAGGAAAACCATAGGGTGCAGTGGTGACTGTAGTTTAATGGAAAAATTACCTGTCTTAAAGTGACAGGGCGGGCCGTGGACTGGATACACTACAAGAGAAATAAATTTATCAGGTAAGCATAAATTATGTTTTCTCTTGTTAAGTGTATCCAGTCCACGGATCATCCATTACTTATGGGATACCAATACCAAAGCTAAAGTACACGGATGACGGGAGGGACAGGCAGGCTCTTTATACGGAAGGAACCACTGCCTGAAGAACCTTTCTCCCAAAAACAGCCTCCGAAGAAGCAAAAGTGTCAAATTTGTAAAATTTGGAAAAAGTATGAAGAGAAGACCAAGTTGCAGCCTTGCAAATCTGTTCAACAGAAGCCTCATTCTTAAAGGCCCAAGTGGAAGCCACAGCTCTAGTAGAATGTGCTGTAATTCTTTCAGGAGGCTGCTGTCCAGCAGTCTCATAGGCTAACCGTATTATGCTACGAAGCCAAAAGGAGAGAGAGGTAGCCGAAGCTTTTTGACCTCTCCTCTGAGCAGAATAAACGACAAACAGGGAAGACGTTTGTCGAAAATCCTTAGTTGCCTGTAGATAAAATTTCAGGGCACGGACTACATCTAGATTGTGTAGCAGACGTTCCTTTTTCGAAGAAGGATTAGGACACAAAGATGGAACCACAATCTCTTGATTGATATTCCTGTTAGTGACCACCTTAGGTAGGAACCCAGGTTTAGTACGCAGAACTACCTTGTCTGAATGAAAAATCAGATAAGGAGAATCACAATGTAAGGCAGATAACTCAGAGACTCTTCGAGCCGAGGAAATCGCCATTAAAAACAGAACTTTCCAAGATAACAACTTGATATCAATGGAATGAAGGGGTACAAACGGAACCCCCTGTAAAACATTAAGAACTAAGTTCAAACTCCATGGTGGAGCAACAGTTTTAAACACAGGCTTGATCCTAGCTAAAGCCTGACAAAAAGCTTGAACGTCCGGAACTTCTGACAGACGTTTGTGTAAAAGAATGGACAGAGCTGAAATCTGTCCCTTTAAGGAACTAGCGGATAAACCCTTTTCTAAACCTTCTTGTAGAAAAGACAATATCCTCGGAATCCTAACCTTACTCCATGAGTAACTCTTGGATTCGCACCAATATAAGTATTTGCGCCATATCTTATGGTAAATCTTTCTGGTAACAGGCTTCCTAGCCTGTATTAAGGTATCAATAACTGACTCAGAAAAACCACGTTTTGATAAAATCAAGCGTTCAATTTCCAAGCAGTCAGCTTCAGAGAAATTAGATTTTGATGTTTGAAGGGACCCTGGATCAGAAGGTCCTGTTTCAGAGGTAGCGACCAAGGTGGACAGGATGACATGTCCACTAGATCTGCATACCAAGTCCTGCGTGGCCATGCAGGCGCTATTAGAATCACTGATGCTCTCTCCTGTTTGATTCTGGCAATCAATCGAGGAAGCATCGGGAAGGGTGGAAACACATAAGCCATCCCGAAGGTCCAAGGTGCTGTCAAAGCATCTATCAGAACCGCTCCCGGATCCCTGGATCTGGACCCGTAACGAGGAAGCTTGGCGTTCTGTCGAGACGCCATGAGATCTATCTCTGGTTTGCCCCAACGTCGAAGTATTTGGGCAAAGACCTCCGGATGAAGTTCCCACTCCCCCGGATGAAAAGTCTGACGACTTAAGAAATCCGCCTCCCAGTTCTCCACTCCCGGGATGTGGATTGCTGACAGGTGGCAAGAGTGAGACTCTGCCCAGCGAATTATCTTTGATACTTCCATCATTGCTAGGGAGCTTCTTGTCCCTCCCTGATGGTTGATGTAAGCTACAGTCGTGATGTTGTCCGACTGAAACCTGATGAACCCCCGAGTTGTTAACTGGGGCCAAGCCAGAAGGGCATTGAGAACTGCTCTCAATTCCAGAATGTTTATTGGTAGGAGACTCTCCTCCTGATTCCATTGTCCCTGAGCCTTCAGAGAATTCCAGACAGCGCCCCAACCTAGTAGGCTGGCGTCTGTTGTTACAATTGTCCAGTCCGGCCTGCTGAATGGCATCCCCCTGGACAGATGTGGCCGAGAAAGCCACCATAGAAGAGAATTTCTGGTCTCTTGATCCAGATTCAGAGTAGGGGACAAGTCTGAGTAATCCCCATTCCACTGACTTAGCATGCACAATTGCAGCGGTCTGAGATGTAGGCGTGCAAAGGGTACTATGTCCATTGCTGCTACCATTAAGCCGATCACCTCCATGCATTGAGCTACTGACGGGTGTTGAATGGAATGAAGGACACGGCATGCATTTTGAAGCTTTGTTAACCTGTCTTCTGTCAGGTAAATCTTCATTTCTACAGAATCTATAAGAGTCCCCAAGAAGGGAACTCTTGTGAATGGAAAGAGAGAACTCTTCTTTTCGTTCACCTTCCATCCATGCGACCTTAGAAATGCCAGTACTAACTCTGTATGAGACTTGGCAGTTTGAAAGCTTGAAGCTTGTATCAGAATGTCGTCTAGGTACGGAGCTACTGCAATTCCTCGCGGTCTTAGTACCGCCAGAAGAGCACCCAGAACCTTTGTGAAGATTCTCGGAGCCGTAGCCAATCCGAATGGAAGAGCTACAAACTGGTAATGCCTGTCTAGAAAGGCAAACCTTAGATACCGGTAATGATCTTTGTGAATCGGTATGTGAAGGTAAGCATCCTTTAAATCCACTGTGGTCATGTACTGACCCTTTGGATCATGGGTAAAATTGTCCGAATAGTTTCCATTTTGAACGATGGAACTCTTAGGAATTTGTTTAGGATCTTTAAATCCAAGATTGGCCTGAAAGTTCCCTCTTTTTTGGGAACCACAAACAGATTTGAGTAAAACCCTTGTCCTTGTTCCGACCGCGGAACCGGATGGATCACTCCCATTAATAAAAGATCTTGTACGCAGCGTAGAAACGCCTCTTTATTTGGTTTGTTGACAACCTAGAACGGTTGAAATCTCCCTCTTGGGGGAGAGAATTTGAAATCTAGAATGTATCCCTGAGATATGATCTCTAACGCCCAGGGATCCTGGACATCTCTTGCCCAAGCCTGGGCGAAGAGAGAAAGTCTGCCCCCCACTAGATCCGTTCCCGGATCGGGGGCCCTCGATTCATGCTGTCTTAGGGGCAGCAGCAGGTTTCCTGGCCTGCTTGCCCTTGTTCCAGGACTGGTTAGGTCTCCAGCCTTGTCTGTAGCGAGCAACAGCTCCTTCCTGTTTTGGTGCAGAGGAAGTTGATGCTGCTCCTGCTTTGAAATTACGAAAGGAACGAAAATTAGACTGTCTAGCCTTAGGTTTGGCTCTGTCTTGAGGCAGGGCATGGCCTTTACCTCCTGTAATGTCAGCGATAATTTCTTTCAACCCGGGCCCGAATAAGGTCTGCCATTTGAAAGGTATATGAAGCAATTTAGATTTAGAAGTAACGTCAGCTGACCAGGATTTTAGCCACAGTGCTCTGCGTGCCTGAATGGCGAATCCGGAATTCTTAGCCGTAAGTTTAGTTAAATGTACTACGGCATCTGAAATAAATGAGTTAGCTAACTTAAGGGCTTTAAGCTTGTGTGTAATCTCATCTAATGGAGCTGATTCAAGTGTCTCTTCCAGAGACTCAAACCAAAATGCTGCTGCAGCCGTGACAGGCGCAATGCATGCAAAAGGTTGCAATATAAAACCTTGTTGAACAAACATTTTCTTAAGGTAACCCTCTAACTTTTTATCCATTGGATCTGAAAAGGCACAGCTATCCTCCACCGGGATAGTGGTACGCTTAGCTAAAGTAGAAACTGCTCCCTCCACCTTAGGGACCGTTTGCCATAAGTCCCGTGTGGTGGCGTCTATTGGAAACATCTTTCTAAATATCGGAGGGGGTGAGAACGGCACACCGGGTCTATCCCACTCCTTAGTAACAATTTCAGTAAGTCTCTTAGGTATAGGAAAAACGTCAGTACTCGCCGGTACCGCAAAATATTTATCCAACCTACACATTTTCTCTGGTATTGCAACTGTGTTACAATCATTCAGAGCCGCTAACACCTCCCCTAGTAATACACGGAGGTTTTCCAGCTTAAATTTAAAATTTGAAATATCTGAATCCAGTTTGTTTGGATCAGAACCGTCACCCGCAGAATGAAGCTCTCCGTCCTCATGTTCTGCAAATTGTGACGCAGTGTCTGACATGGCCCTAATATTATCAGCGCACTCTGTTCTCACCCCAGAGTGATCACGCTTACCTCTTAGTTCTGGTAATTTAGCCAAAACTTCAGTCATAACAGTAGCCATATCCTGTAATGTGATTTGTAATGGCCGCCCAGATGTACTCGGCGCTACAATATCACGCACCTCCCGAGCGGGAGATGCAGGTACTGACACGTGAGGCGAGTTAGTCGGCATAACTCTCCCCTCGTTGTTTGGTGAAATATGTTCAATTTGTACAGATTGACTTTTATTTAAAGTAGCATCAATACAGTTAGTACATAAATTTCTATTGGGCTCCACTTTGGCTTTAGCACATATAGCACAGATATCTTCCTCTGAATCAGACATGTTTAACACACTAGCAAATAAACTAGCAACTTGGAAATACTTTTCAAGTAATTTACTATAATATGAAAACGTACTGTGCCTATAAGAAGCACAGAAAAAGTTATGACAGTTGAAAATTAATAAACTGAAAAGTTATAGCATCAAATCTTTGTAAAAAACACAATTTTAGCAAAGGATTGCTCCCATTAGCAAAGGATAACTAACATAACATAACAGTGAGAGAGATCAGTAAACTGTCATAAATTAAATAAAACGACTGCCAAGTGGAAAAAAATAGTGCCCAAAACATTTTTTCACCCAGTACCTCAGAAAATTAAACGATTTTACATGCCAGCAAAAAACGTTTAACATTAATAAATTGAGTGTTATTAAAAAGCCTGTTGCTAGTCCCTGCAAATTAGGCTAAAGTTTTATGCATACAGTATAATTCCAGTGAAGTGCCATTCCCCAGAATACTGAAGTGTAAAATATACATACATGACAGCCTGATACCAGTTGCTGCTACTGCATTTAAGGCTGAGTTTACATTATATCGGTATGGCAGAATTTTCTCATCAATTCCATTGTCAGAAAATAATAAGCTGCTACATACCTCTTTGCAGATTAATCTGCCCGCTATCCCCTGATCTGAAGTTTACCTCTCCTCAGATGGCCGAGAAACAGCAATATGATCTTAACTACTCCGGCTAAAATCATAGAAAACTCAGGTAGATTCTTCTTCAAATTCTACCAGAGAAGGAATAACACACTCCGGTGCTATTATAAAATAACAAACTTTTGATTGAAGGTATGAAACTAAGTATAATCACCACAGTCCTCTCACACATCCTATCTATTCGTTGGGTGCAAGAGAATGACTGGTAATGGCAGTTAGGGGAGGAGCTATATAGCAGCTCTGCTGGGTGAATCCTCTTGCACTTCCTGTTGGGGAGGAGTTAATATCCCATAAGTAATGGATGATCCGTGGACTGGATACACTTAACAAGAGAAAACCCTGTTTAGGGTTAGCAAGACTCAGCACAAGAGGTACAAAGCAAACACAAAATCAAAGGAGTTAAAGCAACAGAGGATCTCCCTTCTAGATGATCAGGCAGTAGATCAGAGGCCTGAGCTGCACCAGTTTGCTCCATAGTATCAGTAAGGAAATAGTTTAAATGGATACTAAACTCAAAATAAACTCAAAATAAATGTTCTATCTGAATCAATAAATGATTCAGATAGAACATGCAGTTTTAAGATACTTTCCAATTTACTCCCATTATCAAATTGTGCACAGTATTTTTATTTGAACACTTTCTGAGGCACCAGCTCCTACTGAGTATGTGAACAAGCTTCCAGGGTATACATATACTAGTCTGTGATTGGCTGGTCCCTGTCATATGATACAGGGGGCCAGAAAATGGGAGAGAAAAAAAAATCTACTGCTTATTTGAAATTCAGAGTGTTTTATTGCATTGTCTTCTTAATATGCCCTTGTTAATTATGTAACTATTCTGTATTTAGTGGTCCTTAACCCCTTAATGACCAGCGCTGTACCCTGTACGACGCTGGTTGTTAAGCCCTTAAGGACCAGCGTCGTACCCTGTGCTTCTCTCTGCCGCAATCTCGCTACTTTTAGCCTTTTATTTTAGTACTGGCAGACTTTCTGCCAGTACTTAAGATGGGAGTGACCATTGTGGGATGGGGGAGGGAAGAGAGCTGTTTGAGAGGGATTAGGGAGAAATTAGGGGGTGGGATGTGTCAGGTGGGAGGGTAATCTATACACTAAAGCTAAAATTAACCCTACAAGCTACCTAATTCACCCCTTCACTGTCGGACATAATACAAGTGTGGTGCGCAGCTGCATTTAGCGGCCTTCTAATTACCAAAAAAGCAATGCCAAAGCCATATATGTCTGCTATTTCTGAACAAAGGGGATTCTAGAGAAGCATTTACAACTGTTTGAGCCATGATTGCACAATCTGTTTGTAAATAATTTCAGTGAGAAACCTAAGGTTTGTGAAAAAGTTAACAATTTTTTTTTAATTGATTGCATTTGGCAGTGAAATGGTGGCATGAAATATACCAAAATAGGCCTAGAACAATACTTTGGGTTGTCTACCTATCAAAACTATATATTTTATTTTAGTAAATATAAAAAAAATAAAGGCTCTATTTCTGTTTAAATGTAGTGATGGCAAAAATGCTAAAAATGCTCTGGTCTTTTGGGGAAATTTTAGTCTGAAATGCCGGTCCTTAAGGGGTTAAAGTACAGAGTACTTAAACAGAAGCAAATAGGCAGTATACAACACACAAAAAGTTAAGCACAAAAAGGGAGGAACGCGAAACACTGCAAGCACGTTTGAAGTTTGGAGGTCTATCTAATAGTAACGTGTCAAAATGACTAACAAATTATGTGTGGTGTCTTTTTGACATCTTTAGATATTTGTGTAAATTAATGTTAGATCTTAAGAGTGCATTGTCTGCTTAAAAACAGAATTTATGTTTACCTGATAAATTACTTTCTCCAACGGTGTGTCCGGTCCACGGCGTCATCCTTACTTGTGGGATATTCTCCTCCCCAACAGGAAATGGCAAAGAGCCCAGCAAAGCTGGTCACATGATCCCTCCTAGGCTCCGCCTTCCCCAGTCATTCGACCGACGTAAAGGAGGAATATTTGCATAGGAGAAATCATATGATACCGTGGTGACTGTAGTTAAAGAAAATAAATTATCAGACCTGATTAAAAAACCAGGGCGGGCCGTGGACCGGACACACCGTTGGAGAAAGTAATTTATCAGGTAAACATAAATTCTGTTTTCTCCAACATAGGTGTGTCCGGTCCACGGCGTCATCCTTACTTGTGGGAACCAATACCAAAGCTTTAGGACACGGATGAAGGGAGGGAGCAAATCAGGTCACCTAGATGGAAGGCACCACGGCTTGCAAAACCTTTCTCCCAAAAATAGCCTCAGAAGAAGCAAAAGTATCAAATTTGTAAAATTTAGTAAAAGTGTGCAGTGAAGACCAAGTCGCTGCCTTACATATCTGATCAACAGAAGCCTCGTTCTTGAAGGCCCATGTGGAAGCCACAGCCCTAGTGGAATGAGCTGTGATTCTTTCAGGAGGCTGCCGTCCGGCAGTCTCGTAAGCCAATCTGATGATGCTTTTAAGCCAAAAGGAGAGAGAGGTAGAAGTTGCTTTTTGACCTCTCCTTTTACCAGAATAAACAACAAACAAGGAAGATGTTTGTCTAAAATCCTTTGTAGCATCTAAATAGAATTTTAAAGCACGAACTACATCCAAATTGTGCAACAAACGTTCCTTCTTTGAAACTGGATTCGGACACAAAGAAGGCACGACTATCTCCTGGTTAATGTTTTTGTTAGAAACAACTTTCGGAAGAAAACCAGGTTTAGTATGCAAAACCACCTTATCTGCATGGAACACCAGATAAGGAGGAGAACACTGCAGAGCAGATAATTCTGAAACTCTTCTAGCAGAAGAAATTGCAACCAAAAACAAAACTTTCCAAGATAATAACTTAATATCAACGGAATGTAAGGGTTCAAACGGAACCCCCTGAAGAACTGAAAGAACTAAATTGAGACTCCAAGGAGGAGTCAAAGGTTTGTAAACAGGCTTGATTCTAACCAGAGCCTGAGCAAAGGCTTGAACATCTGGCACAGCTGCCAGCTTTTTGTGAAGTAACACAGATAAGGCAGAAATCTGTCCCTTCAAAGAACTTGCAGATAATCCTTTCTCCAAACCTTCTTGAAGAAAGGATAGAATCTTAGGAATTTTTATCTTGTCCCAAGGGAATCCTTTAGATTCACACCAACAGATATATTTTTTCCATATTTTGTGGTAGATTTTTCTAGTTACAGGCTTTCTGGCCTGAACAAGAGTATCAATGACAGAATCTGAGAACCCTCGCTTTGATAAGATCAAGCGTTCAATCTCCAGGCAGTCAGTTGGAGTGAGACCAGATTCGGATGTTCGAACGGACCTTGAACAAGAAGGTCCCGTCTCAAAGGTAGCTTCCATGGTGGAGCCGATGACATATTCACCAGGTCTGCATACCAAGTCCTGCGTGGCCACGCAGGAGCTATCAAGATCACCGATGCCCTCTCCTGATTGATCCTGGCTACCAGCCTGGGGATGAGAGGAAACGGCGGGAATACATAAGCTAGTTTGAAGGTCCAAGGTGCTACTAGTGCATCTACTAGAGTCGCCTTGGGATCCCTGGATCTGGACCCGTAGCAAGGAACCTTGAAGTTCTGACGAGAGGCCATCAGATCCATGTCTGGAATGCCCCACAACTGAGTAATTTGGGCAAAGATTTCCGGATGGAGTTCCCACTCCCCCGGATGAAATGTCTGACGACTCAGAAAATCCGCTTCCCAATTTTCCACTCCTGGGATGTGGATTGCAGACAAGTGGCAGGAGTGAGTCTCCGCCCATTGAATGATCTTGGTCACTTCTTCCATCGCCAGGGAACTCCTTGTTCCCCCCTGATGGTTGATGTACGCAACAGTCGTCATGTTGTCTGATTGAAACCGTATGAATTTGGCCTTTGCTAGCTGAGGCCAAGCCTTGAGAGCATTGAATATCGCTCTCAGTTCCAGAATATTTATCGGGAGAAGAGATTCTTCCCGAGACCAAAGACCCTGAGCTTTCAGGGGTCCCCAGACCGCGCCCCAGCCCACCAGACTGGCGTCGGTCGTGACAATGACCCACTCTGGTCTGCGGAAGCTCATCCCCTGTGACAGGTTGTCCAGGGACAGCCACCAACGGAGTGAATCTCTGGTCCTCTGATCTACTTGTATCGTCGGAGACAAGTCTGTATAATCCCCATTCCACTGACTGAGCATGCACAGTTGTAATGGTCTTAGATGAATTCGCGCAAAAGGAACTATGTCCATTGCCGCTACCATCAAACCTATTACTTCCATGCACTGCGCTATGGAAGGAAGAGGAACAGAATGAAGTACTTGACAAGAGTTTAGAAGTTTTGATTTTCTGGCCTCTGTCAGAAAAATCCTAATTTCTAAGGAGTCTATTATTGTTCCCAAGAAGGGAACCCTTGTTGACGGAGATAGAGAACTTTTTTCTACGTTCACTTTCCACCCGTGAGATCTGAGAAAGGCCAGGACAATGTCCGTGTGAGCCTTTGCTTGTGGAAGGGACGACGCTTGAATCAGAATGTCGTCCAAGTAAGGTACTACTGCAATGCCCCTTGGTCTTAGCACCGCTAGAAGGGACCCTAGTACCTTTGTGAAAATTCTTGGAGCAGTGGCTAATCCGAACGGAAGTGCCACAAACTGGTAATGCTTGTCCGGGAATGCGAACCTTAGGAACCGATGATGTTCCTTGTGGATAGGAATATGTAGATACGCATCCTTTAAATCCACCGTGGTCATGAATTGACCTTCCTGGATGGAAGGAAGAATTGTTCGAATGGTTTCCATTTTGAACGATGGAACCTTGAGAAACTTGTTTAGGATCTTGAGATCTAAGATTGGTCTGAATGTTCCCTCTTTTTTGGGAACTACGAACAGATTGGAGTAGAACCCCATCCCTTGTTCTCCTAATGGAACAGGATGAATCACTCCCATTTTTAACAGGTCTTCTACACAATGTAAGAATGCCTGTTTTTTTATGTGGTCTGAAGACAATTGAGACCTGTGGAACCTCCCCCTTGGGGGAAGCCCCTTGAATTCCAGAAGATAACCTTGGGAGACTATTTCTATCGCCCAAGGATCCAGAACATCTCTTGCCCAAGCCTGAGCGAAGAGAGAGAGTCTGCCCCCCACCAGATCCGGTCCCGGATCGGGGGCCAACATCTCATGCTGTCTTGGTAGCAGTGGCAGGTTTCTTGGCCTGCTTTCCTTTGTTCCAGCCTTGCATTGGCCTCCAGGCTGGTTTGGCTTGAGAAGTATTACCCTCTTGCTTAGAGGACGTAGCACTTGGGGCTGGTCCGTTTCTGCGAAAGGGACGAAAATTAGGTTTATTTTTGGCCTTGAAAGACCTATCCTGAGGAAGGGCGTGGCCCTTGCCCCCAGTGATATCAGAAATAATCTCTTTCAAGTCAGGGCCAAACAGCGTTTTCCCCTTGAAAGGAATGTTAAGCAATTTGTTCTTGGAAGACGCATCCGCTGACCAAGATTTTAGCCAAAGCGCTCTGCGCGCCACAATAGCAAACCCAGAATTTTTCGCCGCTAATCTAGCCAATTGCAAAGTGGCGTCTAGGGTGAAAGAGTTAGCCAATTTGAGAGCATGAATTCTGTCCAAAATCTCCTCATAAGAAGAATCTTTATTGAGCGCCTTTTCTAGTTCATCGAACCAGAAACACGCTGCTGTAGTGACAGGAACAATGCATGAAATTGGTTGTAGAAGGTAACCTTGCTGAATAAACATCTTTTTAAGCAAACCCTCTAATTTTTTATCCATAGGATCTTTGAAAGCACAACTATCTTCTATGGGTATAGTGGTGCGTTTGTTTAGAGTAGAAACCGCCCCCTCGACCTTGGGGACTGTCTGCCATAAGTCCTTTCTGGGGTCGACCATAGGAAACAATTTCTTAAATATAGGGGGAGGGACGAAAGGTATGCCGGGCCTTTCCCATTCTTTATTTACAATGTCCGCCACCCGCTTGGGTATAGGAAAAGCTTCGGGGGGCCCCGGGACCTCTAGGAACTTGTCCATTTTACATAATTTCTCTGGAATGACCAAATTCTCACAATCATCCAGAGTAGATAACACCTCCTTAAGCAGGGCGCGGAGATGTTCCAATTTAAATTTAAATGTAATCACATCAGGTTCAGCTTGTTGAGAAATTTTCCCTGAATCTGAAATTTCTCCCTCAGACAAAACCTCCCTGGCCCCCTCAGACTGGTGTAGGGGCACTTCAGAACCAATATCATCAGCGTCCTCATGCTCTTCAGTATTTTCTAAAACAGAGCAGTCGCGCTTTCGCTGATAAGTGGGCATTTTGGCTAAAATGTTTTTGATAGAATTATCCATTACAGCCGTTAATTGTTGCATAGTAAGGAGTATTGGCGCACTAGATGTACTAGGGGCCTCCTGTGTGGGCAAGACTGGTGTAGACGAAGGAGGGGATGATGCAGTACCATGCTTACTCCCCTCACTTGAGGAATCATCTTGGGCATCATTTTCTCTAAATTTTGTGTCACATAAATCACATCTATTTAAATGAGAAGGAACCTTGGCTTCCCCACATACAGAACACAGTCTATCTGGTAGTTCAGACATGTTAAACAGGCATAAACTTGATAACAAAGTACAAAAAACGTTTTAAAATAAAACCGTTACTGTCACTTTAAATTTTAAACTGAACACACTTTATTACTGCAAATGTGAAAAAGTATGAAGGAATTGTTCAAAATTCACCAAAATTTCACCACAGTGTCTTAAAGCCTTAAAAGTATTGCACACCAAATTTGAAAGCTTTAACTCTTAAAATAACGGAACCGGAGCCATTTTTATATTTAACCCCTTTACAGTCCCTGGTATCTGCTTTGCTGAGACCCAACCAAGCCCAAAGGGGAATACGATACCAAATGACGCCTTCAGAAAGTCTTTTCTGTGTATCAGAGCTCCTCACACATGCATCTGCATGTCATGCTTCCTAAAAACAAGTGCGCAATAGAGGCGCGAAAATGAGGCTCTGCCTATGATTAGGGAAAGCCCCTAGAGGATAAGGTGTCCAATACAGTGCCTGCCGGTTATTTTACATAATTCCCAAGAATAAAATAATTCCTCAAAGCTATGAAGTATAAAATATGTTTATATATCAATCGTTTTAGCCCAGAAAATGTCTACAGTCTTAAAAGCCCTTGTGAAGCCCTTTTTTTCTTATGTAATAAAAATGGCTTACCGGATCCCATAGGGAAAATGACAGCTTCCAGCATTACATCGTCTTGTTAGAAATGTGTCATACCTCAAGCAGCAAAAGTCTGCTCACTGTTTCCCCCAACTGAAGTTAATTCCTCTCAACAGTCCTGTGTGGAAACAGCGATCGATTTTAGTAACGGTTGCTAAAATCATTTTCCTCTTACAAACAGAAATCTTCATCACCTTTCTGTTTCAGAGTAAATAGTACATACCAGCACTATTTTAAAATAACAAACTCTTGATTGAATAATAAAAACTACAGTTAAACACCAAAAAACTCTAAGCCATCTCCGTGGAGATGTTGCCTGTACAACGGCAAAGAGAATGACTGGGGAAGGCGGAGCCTAGGAGGGATCATGTGACCAGCTTTGCTGGGCTCTTTGCCATTTCCTGTTGGGGAGGAGAATATCCCACAAGTAAGGATGACGCCGTGGACCGGACACACCTATGTTGGAGAAAAGTGTTTATTTAGGTAACTCACAAAAAAATAACCAGAGGTTAATGATGTTAATAATGTCTAAAGACTGCCCAAGCCTAATAGCTGCTTCAGCAACAATGGCTCAGCAGTGAAGGGGTTACACTACCTTTTGAAATCATTATAACTTTGAAAAAAGTAGCAAATATATCACCACTCACCCCAGTAGCATCCAGATTAACACAACTCTGTCCAGCTGCACCAACGCATTCTTTTGTAGTCAAGTGATCCACAAACCAGAGAGCCATAGTAGAAGGCCAGTTTCCTCCAAGATTAGACACTGTATTTAAGAGAGTCATGTATGTTCCACCAATAAGAGGATCGCTAACTTTAGCATTGAAAGCCATGACAGCCACGAACATACTATATAAAGTAATCTGTAAAAAAGCAAGGAGAAAGAATGTATTTTAGCTATTCATCCTAATAAAAAGGGACAGTACAGTGAAAATGTAACTTTCATGATTTAGATAGAGCATAACAACTATCTAATTTACTTCTAATATCAAATTTGCTTTGTTATTTTGGTATTCTTTGTTAAGAGACTAAACCTAGGTAGGCTAATAGAAGCTCAGGAGTGTGCACATGCCTATAGCAATCTATTGCAGCAGTCAGTGTTTGTAACTATGTATAACATTGCTATAAAAAATGTTGCAAACACTACTGCCAGATGCCTTAAGACACGTGCACACTCCTGAGCTCACCTAGGATTACTCTTTAACAAAGGATGCAAAAAGAACTAAGCAAAATTGATAACAGAAGTAAATTGGAAAGTTCTTAAACATTTCATGCTCTATCCAATAAATTCAAGTTTAATTTTGACTTTACTGTTCCTTTAATATTCATTTGCAGATACATATAGATTTTATACTGCAGAATGTATCCACTTCATAGCATTAACACATTATGCTTATTACATAATATACTACATTGAGCACAAGCATGTGCTTTCAGACATCTACATATAGTAACCAACTGCTACTAATGGTGAAAACCATTCACTGAACTAATCTGCAACCCAAGGGAGTGACAATGTGAGTTTATCAGGGCAGGTTTCCTGAGCAGGAGTTTCACTTGTGACTACCATGTCTCTTCTAAAGCCAGCATCATTTATCCACATGCCAGCAATTGTATTTTTAACTTTAATGCAATGTATTTTTTAAATTAATTATGGTTTATGTATATCAATTCGGGCTGTGCGATTTACAGCGGGTGCGGATTTAAACCAAGATTAACCGCTGCGATTTAAAAACCACGAGAGTCTGCGGTTTTTTGAAGAAAAAAAATGTGTCTGATCGTCAAATGACATTTGCAGCGTAAAACCAATAACATGCCACACATGATCAATAGTGATTGCATGCATGGAACTGACTATTTTAGCGCAGGTAGGTGCATCTGACCGGAAGTATTGCAAGTGGCAACTAAGCAGAGACAGGATTAGAACTCAGCGCTTTGGGTCCTCCTGTTTGTTAGTGCAAGAGAAACTGTGTGAGTACCCCTTATACTAGCTAAGCTCTCACACTAGCGCACTGCACAGACTCCTAATAAAAGTCCAGAAGGCAGCTACTAATCAGTTTTAGCACTGGGTGTGTGGGGACCTGACAAGACATGATTGAGTGCTGCCTGACTGCTCTGGGAGGGTGGTGAGAGGGAGTGCAGTGAAAAGAAGCTGGTCGATCTAGGTAAGGCCACATGTTGTCTATCTGTGTGGGTTTAGCAGCAGGAGCTGCAGTGCTAATTCAGCTTGTTTGTTTTGAGAAATTTATAGCAGCACTTCCCTGCCCTCTCTCTCTTCCCCCCCTGCTCCTTATATGGGCTTAGGTGAATGACCTTTATCCCATTGAGGTCTTGTAATCTGTGAGTCTCATTGGTGGGAATAAGAAAGCACATCATAGTAGTTTTGTTTTCCTCAGACTTTAGTACTTACAGGTCAGTAATGCTGTGCTTATATACCTCACATATGTATACTTCCTATTTGCAGGAACATTTTTACAATGCCTCTAACCAAATAAGCCCCATCTAAATTCTAAAGATTTGAGATACTACTTAGTTGTCCCTTCTGTATTAAACAAATGTGTATGTTATGCCTAGTAGTACTTGAAAGTGCATACTTTGTGTGTATGTTGTGTATCTACATATATGTGCATGCTGTGAAATGGGTCTGGTGTATGTTGTGTGTATACAACTATGCATATATATGTATGCTATGTAGTGTGTGTATTTTGTGTGCCTGTTTTCTATGTGATGCTGTGTATGTTCTGTGTCTGCATGTATGTGAATGCTGTGTAGTGTATGTATGTTAAGTGTCTGCACGCGTAAGTGTATGCTTTGTAGTAGGTTTTGCTGTGTGTGTGCTTGTTTATTTATTTGTATGCTCTGCAGTGTGTGTTTGTATAATGTGTTTTGCTCTGTAGTTGAGACTGTGTATATGTGTGTATGCTGTGTACTGTGTGTGAGTATATATATATATATATATATATCACAGGATTTACAGGATATTCTTTATATGTAGATGATATGTTTTTTTTTTTATTTAGAATTTAATGTATTGACATCAGTCTAATGGTTTTTAAGCCATTCCTGATCCCTGTTCCTGCCCACCACATATCACACTTTTGCCTTGGGGGGGGGGGGTGTCCCTCTTTAGAATTTAGAAATGTTGGGAGGTACGGTATTGTACAAAAAAAATTAAAGTGCCACTGCCTTTTTTTTTTTTTTATTAACTTCTGTGACGCATAACATATTTGATTCCATTGCATTCCTAGTGTTTAGTTGTAGTGTTTAGCATACATGTGTTTAGTTGTAACCACAGCACAGGCAGCAAATTTGATTTTAACTATTTTGTGTTTTGTATTTTTATGCTCACAGAGTGTATTGGCCATTGAGAAACATGTACATTAAGATTCTGTAGTGTTAAATACATTTTTAACTGAAAAAAGAATTGTATGCTTACCTGATAAATTTGTTTCTTTTTAGACACGATGAGTCCACGGATCATCATCCTTACTTGTGGGATTTCACCTCCTGGTCAGCAGGAGGAGGCAAAGAGCACCACAGCAGAGCTGTTATATATAGCTCCTCCCTTCCCTCCCACTCCAGTCATTCGACCGAAGTTAAGAAGAGAAAGGAAAAGCTAAGGTGCAGAGGTGTCTGAAGTTTACAAAAATTAACAACCTGTCTTAAAAGAACAGGGCAGGCCGTGGACTCATCGTGTCTAAAAAGGAACACATTTATCAGGTAAGCATAAATTTTCTTTTCTTTTTAAAGACACGATGAGTCCACGGATAATCATCCTTACTTGTGGGATACAATACCAAAGCTAGAGTACACGGATGATAAGCTAGGGACGAGATAGGGAACCTAAACGGAAGGCACCACTGCTTGAAGAACCTTTCTCCCAAAAACAGCCTCAGCCGAGGCAAAAGTATCAAATTTGTAAAATTTAGAAAAAGTGTGAAGAGAAGATCAAGTTGCAGCCTTGCAAATCTGTTCCATAGAAGCTTCATTTTTGAATGCCCATGAGGAAGCAACCGCCCTAGTGGAATGAGTCGTAATTCTTTCAGGAGGCTGCTGTCCAGCAGTCTCATATGCAAAGCGGATGATACTCCTCAACCAAAAAGAAAGAGAGGTAGCCGTAGCTTTCTGACCCTTACGTCTTCCAGAGAAAATTACAAACAGAGAAGAAGACTGACGAAAGTCCTTAGTTGCTTGTAAGTAAAACGTCAAAGCATGGACTACATCCAAATTATGCAGAAGCCTTTCCTTCTGAGAAGAAGGATTAGGACACAAAGAAGGAACAACAATCTCCTGATTAATGTTCCTGTCTGAAACAACCTTAGGAAGGAACCATAGTTTAGAACGCAAAACTACCTTATTCGAATGGAAAATAAGGTAAGGCGAATTGCAACGTTGAAAGCTCAGACACTCTTCGAGTCTTCGAGCTGAAGAAATAGCAACAAAAAATAAAACCTTCCAAGATAACAACTTAATATCTAAGGAATGCATAGGCTCATACGGAGCCCCTTGAAGAACCTTGAGAACTAAATTCAAACCCCATGGAGGAGAAACTGGTTTGAACACAGGCCTGATCCTAACCAAGGCCTGACAAAAAGATTGAACATCAGCCAGACGTTTGTGTAACAAAATAGATAAGGCAGAGATCTGACCCTTTAGGGAACTTGCCAATCCTTCTTGGAGAAGAGACAAGATTCTGGAAATCCTAACTCTACTCCATGAGTAGCCCTTGGATTCACACCAATAAAGATATTTACGCCATATCTTATAATACATCTTTCTAGTTACAGGCTTACGTGCCTGAATCAAGGTCTCTATGACCGAGTCAGAAAAACCCTGCTTGGATAGAATTAAGCGTTCAATCTCCAAGCAGTCAGCTTCAGAGAAATTAGATTTGGATGAAGGAAGGGTCCTTGAATGAGAAGATCCTTCCTCAATGGTAGTCTCCAAAGTGGCAGGGATGACATGTCTACCGGATCGGCATACCAAATCCTGCGAGGCCACGCAGGAGCAATGAGAATCACTGATGCCTTCTCCTGTTTGATTCGAGCAATGAACAGAGGAAGAAGAGCAAACGGGGGAAAAAGATATGCTATGTTGAAGGACCAAGGAACTGCTAGAGCATCTATCAGCTCTGTCTGAGGATCCCTGGACCTTGACCTGTATCTCGGGAGCTTGGCATTCTGACGAGATGCCATGAGAACTAACTCCGGCCGACCCCATTTGAGAATCAGGTTGGAGAATACTTCCGGATGGAGTTCCCACTCTCCCGAATGAAAAGTCTGCCTGCTCAGAAAGTCCGCCTCCCAGTTGTCCACCCGCCCACCGGATTAACTTGGCTACCTCCGTCATCGCTAAGGAACTCCTTGTTCCTCCCTGATGATTGATGTAAGCCACTGTCGTTATGTTGTCCGTCTGGAATCTGATGAACTGGGCCGAAGCCAACTGAGGCCAGGCCAGAAGAGCATTGAAGATCGCTCTCAGTTCCAGGATGTTTATAGGAAGAACAGATTCCGCCGGAGTCCACACTCCCTGAGCCTTTAGAGGACCCCAGACAGCTCCCCACCCCAGAAGGCTGGCATCTGTTGTCACAATCACCCAAGATGGTCTGAGAAAGCATGTCCCCTGGGATAGATGATCCAGAGACAACCACCATTGAAGTGAATCCCTTGTCTCCTGCTCCAGGGTTATTCGAGGAGACAAGTCTGCATAATCTCCATTCCACAGCCTGAGCATGTTTAACTGCAGAGGTCTGAGATGAAACCAAGCAAATGGAATGATGTCCATTGCCGCCACCATCAGTCAGATTACTTCCATGCACTGGGCCACTGACAGCCGAGGATTGGACTGAAGATGACATGTCCACTAGATCTGCATACCAGGTCCTGCGTGGCCACGCAGGTGCTATCAGAATCACCGATGCTCTCTCCTGCTTGATCTTGGCAATCAGTCGAGGGAGCAGAGGAAACGGTGGAAACACATAAGCCAGGTTGAAAGACCAGGGCGCTGCTAGAGCATCTATCAGTGTCGCCTTGGGATCCCTGGACCTGGATCCGTAACACGGAAGCTTGGCGTTCTGGCGAGACGCCATGAGATCCAGTTCTGGTTTGCCCCAACGATGAATCAGTTGTGCAAATGCCTCCGGATGGAGTTCCCACTCTCCCAGATGAAAAGTCTGACGACTTAGAAAATCCGCCTCCCAGTGCTCTACACCTGGGATATGGATAGCTGATGATAAGGGGCCGTTCCTTCATGCTGTCTTAGAGGCAGCAGCAGGCTTTTTTACCTGCTTACCTTTTTTCCATGTCAGGTTTGGTCTCCAGACCGTCTTGGATTGAGCAAAAGTTCCCTCTTGTTTATTATTAGAGGAAGTTGATGCCGCACCTGCCTTGAAGTTTTGAAAGGCACGAAAATTAGACTGTTTGGCCCTAGATTTGGACCTGTCCTGAGGAAGGGCATGACCTTTTCCTCCAGTGATATCAGCAATAATCTCCTTCAACCAGGCCCGAATAGGGTCTGCCCCTTGAAGGGAATGTTAAGTAGCTTAGATTTTTAAGTCACGTCAGCTGACCATGATCTAAGCCATAGCACTCTGCGCGCCTGTATAGCAAAACCAGAATTCTTAGCCGTTATTTTAGTCAAATGAACAATGGCATCAGAATAAAAGAATTGGCTAGCTTAAGTGCTCTAAGTTTGCCAAGTATGTCATCCAATGGAGTCGCTACCTGTAAAGCCTCTTCCAGAGACTCAAACCAGTACGCCGCAGCAGCAGTGACAGGGGCAATGCATGCAAGGGGCTGTAGGATAAAACCTTGTTGAATAAATATTTTCTTAAGGTAACCTCTAATTTTTTATCCATTGGAGCTAAAAAAAAAAAAAAAAAGCACAACTGTCCTCGACAGGGATAGTAGTACGCTTTACTAGAGTAGAAACTGCTCCCTCCACCTTAGGGACTGTCTGCCATAAGTCCCATGTGGTGGCGTCTATTGGAAACATTTTTCTAAAAATAGGAGGGGAAGAGAACGGCACACCTGGTCTATCCCATTCCTTATTAATCATTTCTGTAAACCTTTTAGGTATTTGGAAAAACATCAGTACACACCGGCACTGCAAAGTATTTATCCAGTCTACACAATTTCTCTGGCACTGCAATGGTATCACAGTCATTCAGAGCAGCTAAAACCTCCCTAAGCAACACGCGGAGGTGTTCAAGCTTAAATTTAAATGTAGAAATATTAGAATCAGGTATCTTTCCTGAGTCATTAACATCACCCACTGACTGAAGCTCTCTTTCCTCAGCTTCTGCATATTGTGAGGCAGTATCAGACATGGTTCTTAAAGCGTCAGTATGCTCTGCATTTTGTCTCACCCCAGAGCTATCTCGCTTAGCTCTAAGTTCAGGTAGTCTGGCTAATACCGCTGACAGTGTATTATCCATGACTGCCGCCATGTCTTGTAAAGTAAACGCTATGGGCGCCCTAGATGTACTTGGCGCCATTTGAGCGTGAGTCCCTTAAGCGGGAGTCAAAGGGTCTGACACGTGGGGAAAGTTAGTCGGCATAACTTCCCCCTCGTCAGATTCCTCTGGTGATACATTTTTTAAAGACAGAAAATGATCTTTATTGCATAAAATGAAATCAGTACATTTGGTACACATTCTAAGAGGGGGTTCCACCATGGCTTTTAAACATAATAAACAAGGAGTTTCTTCTATGTCAGACATGTTTATACAGAATAGCAATGAGACTAGCAAGCTTGGAAAACACTTTAAATCAAGTTAACAAGCAAATATAAAAAACGGTACTGTGCCTTTAAGAGAAACAAATTTTGTCAGAATGAAAAAATGCAGTAAATCAAACGAAATTTTTACAGTGTGTATAATAGGCTAACAGAGCATTGCACCAACTTGCAAATGGATGATTAACCCCTTAGTTCAAAAAATGGATAAAAAAAACGAAATAGACGTTTTTTAACAGTCACAACCAACTGCCACAGCAAGCTGTGGCCCTACCTTCCCCAATAAACGACTTTGGAAAGCCTTTGGGCCCTTTAGAGATGTCCTATAGCATTCAGAGGGCCTTTGAGGGAAGCTGGATGTCACAGTTTGTAATTTTAACTGCACCAACTGTAACTTTTATACTACAACAGTGGAAATTGTTTCTAGTCAAAATTTAAGCCAGCCATGTGGAAAAAACTAGGCCCCAATAAAGTTTTATCACCAAAGCATATATAAAAACGATTAAACATGCCAGCAAACGTTTTATATTGTAAATATCATAAGGGTATTACCCCTGGGAGTAAGCATGATACCAGTCGTTATTAAATCACTGTATTCAGGCTTAACTTACATTAATCCGGTATCAGCAGCATTTTCTAGTGTTTTCCATCTCTAGAAAAAATTATAACTGCACATACCTGATAGCAGAATAAACTGCACGCCATTCTCTCGCTGAAGTTACCTCATCTGTGTAATCCCCTCAGACATATGTGAGAATAGCAATGGATCTTAGTTACAACCTGCTAAGATCATAGAAACCTCAGGCAGATTCTTCTTCTATTTACTGCCTGAGATAAAATAGCACAACTCCGGTACTATTTAAAAATAACAAACTTTTGATTGAAGAAAATAAACTAGCTATATTTAACCACTCTCTCCTACAACGTCCTAGCTTGTTGAGAGTTGCAAGAGAATGACTGGCTATGACAGTTAGGGGAGGAGCTATATTACAGCTCTGCTGTGGGTGTCCTCTTGCAACTTCCTGTTGGGAATGAGAATATGCCACAAGTAATGGATGATCCGTGGACTGGATACACCTTACAACAGAAATGTCTGTCCAGAAAGGCAAACCTTAGGAACTTGTGATGATCTCTGTGGATAGGGACATGCAGATATGCATCCTTTAAGTCCACTGTCGTCATAAATTGACCCTCCTGAATCAATGGAAGAATAGTACGAATAGTTTCCAACTTGAAGGATGGAACTCTGAGAAACTTGTTCAGACTCTTGAGGTCTAAAATAGGTCTGAAAGTTCCCTCCTTCTTGGGAACTACAAACAGATTTGAATAAAACCCCTGCCCGTGTTCCTGTACAGGAAAGGGAGTAATCACTCCCAGGGAAGAAAGGTCTCCTACACAATGTAAGAACGCCTCTCTTTTTATCTGGTTTGCAGATAATCTTGAAAGAAGAAATCTTCCTCAAGGAGGAAAATTTTTGAACTCCAGTTTGTATCCCTGGGACACTATTTCTATAGCCCAGGAATCCTGAACGTCTCGCACCCAAGCCTGAACGAAGAAAGAAAGTCTGCCCCCCACCAGATCCGGTCCCGGATCAGGGTCATGCCCTTCATGCTGTTTTGGAGTCAGCAGCAGGCTTCTTGGACTGTTTACCCTTGTTCCAAGGCTGGTTGGGTCTCCAAGGGGGCTTAAACCGTGAATAATTTCCTTCCTGTTTAGAGGAGGAAGAGAAAGAATTTCCCTTGAAATTGCGAAAGGAACGAAAATTATTTTGACGTCCTTTTTTTTTTATTTCTCTTATCCTGAGGAAGGAGATGACCCTTACCTCCCGTGATGTCAGAGATAATTTCCTTCAAGCCAGGTCCAAACAAGGTCTTACCCTTGTAAGGAATAGCTAGAAGCTTAGACTTAGATGAAACGTCCGCAGACCAAGGCTTTAACCATAAAGCTCTGTGGGCTAGGATAGGGAACCCTGAACTCTTAGCTGCTAATTTAGTAATTTGCAGAGAATCTGTAATAAAAGCATTAGCTAACTTCAGAGCTTTAATCCTATCTTGGATTTCCTCCAATGAAGTCTCAGACTTAAGAGACTCAGACAGAGCATCAAATCAATAAGCTGACGCACTAGTGACAGTAGCAATGCACACAGCCGGCTGCAACAGCAGACCCTGGTGAACATAAATCCTTTTAAGTAGACCCTCCAACTTCTTGTCCATGGGGTCTTTAAAGGCACAACTATCCTCAATAGGAATAGTAGTTCGCTTGGCTAAGGTAGAGATAGCTCCTTCTACCTTAGGAACCAATTGCCAAGCTTCCTTGATAGTGTCAGCTATAGGAAACATCTTCCTGAAAATAGGAGACGGAGAGAAGGGAATACCTGGTCTCTCCCATTCCTTAGACACAATCTCCGAAGCTTGCTTAGGAACTGGAAAAACATCTGAGAAAGTAGGGACTTCGAAATATTTGTCCAATTTACTCGCCTTCACAGGAGCGACTACTACTGTGGAATCACAGTCGTCTAAAGTAACCAACACCTCCCTGAGTAACAGACGGAGGTGTTCTAGTTTAAATCAGAAAGAGACAACCTCCGAATCAGTCAAAGGTTTTGAACCTGAAATCTCGCCATCTGATAAAACCTCTATACCCTCCATCTCAGTTCCCTGGGAGGGTACCTCTGAGACTGCTACCATGGCATCAGAAACCTTGCTGATAACATGCTTGTCTTTCCTCTTGCGCTGAAACATAGGAAAGGCAGACAACGCATCAGAAATTGTGGAAGACATAACCGCCGCTATGTCTTTTAAAGTAACTCTAGCAGGTGCTAGAGCAGAAGCGCAGGGCACTGCTGGTGGGGGCGTTAATTTTTGGGACGCTTGGGGAGAAAGTTGCGGCATAAATTGACCCTCATCCGAAGATTCCTGGACAACATCTGCCTGAGAAGAAATTGGCTCAGTAAAAATCTTATCCCTAAAACTTACAGTCCTTTCAATAAATGTAGGACAGAAAGGGATTGGTGGTTCCACATTTGCATCCAGACACAAGGCACATGTAACATATTGCACACCTTCTTGATCCATTATACAATATAATTTATCTAATAATCAACAGGAAAAACAATAAACATTAGAAAAAAATAACTACACAAAAACCGTTACTGTTCCTTAAAATACAAACGGTTTCTCTATTTTTCTGCAAACTGTAAGATTCCTCTTAAGTACAGCGGCTAAAAAAAGCTAACTTCACAAGATAAACCTCTGCACCACAGCAATCTGCTGAGGTGCTCCTACCGTGTAAAATGACACCGGATCCCCTTGTTTCCTATGATGATCCATTCAGTGACACTGCGCAATCCAGGTCACAAACCCAGACGTATCTGTACTAGAAGCGCATTAAATTACATTACATGCTGCTTTAGAACAGACAATCAAGTAGCCCAGCTAATGTCGCACTAATCCTGTCAGGGAAACAGCGCTCTACTTCGTGGTGCCCAAATACAGGAAGCCCCGTCCATCGTGGGCGTACCTAAAGCCCAATGTCTCCCCTCCAGGAAAAAACAACAAGTGAAACCACCGGAGCCTTACAAAAAATAACACAACACATCTCCAGCCCGAGTCCTGCTATATAACACTGCCCAGAAAACTTTTCACATAAAAGTTGAAGAGAGTCCCCAACATAAAAAGGCTTTGCTATTAACCCTTTATGTTCCATAGTGCTATTTTTGAATAGAAAACTGAGTCTCCTTATGTCCCAGAAAGGTAGCACTTACCTCCACCACTGCCTGGCAGGAAGGCAGTTCCCAAGCTTGAGAGGTCCTCTCCCTCACATTGGCCCGAAAAAGAAACAAATGCTGAGTTAGTGAGTACCTCAGACTGAAGGATATATAGCAGCACAAATATGGGAGGCGCAGTGAGAATTATGTCCCACAAGTTCCCATTGCTTTAAAGCCACCAAAACTCTACTGTAGAGACTGAAATGGAACCAGGCTACACCCCAGGACAAAGTAGCACTCTCTGGCACTACTTTAAAATAAACTCTTGATTGAAGAATCTAAAACTAACACCTCACTTTCGGCTAGATTACGAGTTGTGCAGTAGGGTTAAAAAGCAGCGTTGAGAGGTCCCAACGCTGCTTTTTAACGCCCGCTGGTATTACGAATCTTGAAATGACAGGTGTACCGCTCACTTTTTTGGTCAGACTCGAAAATACCGGAAATCCACTTACGTTAATTGCGTATCCTATATTTTCAATGGGACTTGCATAACGCCGGTATTACGAGTCTTCCAAAAAGTGAGCGGTACAGCCTCTCTTGTCAAGACTAATACCGCATTTAAAAGTCAATAGTTAAGAGTTTTATGGGCTAACGCCGTAGTATAAGACTCTTAACTAAAGTGCTAAAAAGTACACTAACACCCATAAACTACCTATTAACCCCTAAACCGAGGCCCCCCCCATCGTAAACACTACAAAAAATGTTTAACCCCTAATCTGCCGAACCGGACATCGACGCCACTATAAAAAATATATTAACCCTTAAACCGCCGCCCTCCTGCATTGCAAACACTAGTTAAAATTTTTTTAACCCCTAATCTGCCGTCCCTAACATCGCCGACACCTACCTACATTTATTAACCCCTAATCTGCCGCCCCCAACGTCGCTGCAACTATATTAAATGTATTAACCCCTAAATCTAAGTCTAACCCTAACCCCCCTAACTTAAATATAATTTAAATAAATCTAAATTAAATTACAATTCACTAAATTATTCCTATTTAAAACTAAATACCTATAAAATAAACCCTAAGCTAGCTACAATATAACTAATAGTTACATTGTATCTAGTTTAGGATTTATTTTTATTTTACAGACAACTTTGTATTTATTTTAACTAGGTAGTTATTAAATAGTTAATAACTATTTAGTAACTATTCTACCTAGTTAAAATAAATACAAAGTTGCCTGTAAAATAAAAATAAATCCTAAACTAGATACAATGTAACTATTAGTTATATTGTAGCTAGCATAGGGATTATTTTATAGGTAAGTATTTAGTTTTAAATAGGAATAATTTAGTTAATTGTAGTTATATTATTTAGATTTATTTAAATTATATTTAATTTAGGGGGTGTTAGGGTTAGACTTAGGTTTAGGGGTTAAGAACTTTATTATAGTGGTGGCGACGTTGGGGGCGGCAGATTAGGAGTTAATAAGTGTATGTAGGTGGGGGCGGCAGATTAGGGGTTAATAAATATAATGTAGGTGTCAGCGATGTTGGGGGCAGCAGATTAGGGGTTAATAAGTATAATGTAGGTGGCGGCAGTGTCCGGAGCAGCAGATTAAGGTTTTATTATATTATGCAGGTGTCTGCGATGTCAGGGGTGGCGGATTAGGGGTTAATAAGTGTAATATTAGGGGTGTTTAGACTCGGGGTTCATGTTAGGGTGTTAGGTGTAGAAATTAAAAGTATTTCCCCATAGGAATCAATTAGGCTGCATTAGGAGCTGAACGCTGCTTTTTTGCAGGTGTTAGTTTTTTTTTCAGCCGGCTCTGCCCCATTGATTCCTATGGGGAAATCGTGCACGAGCACGTTTTGCCAGCTCACCGCTACCATAAGCAGCGCTGGTATTGAGGTGAGATGTGGAGCTAAATTTTGCTCTCCGCTCACTTTTCTGCAGCTAACGCCGGGTTTCTAAAAACCCGTAATACCAGCGATGTCTGTAGGTGAGCAGTGAGGGAAAACTGCTCGTTAGCACCACACCCCTGTTAACGCAAAACTCGTAATCTAGGTGTTTACCTCTTCCTATCACTAACGTAGGCAAAGAGAATGACTGGAGTGGGAGGGAAGAGAGGATCTCAATATAACAGCTCTGCTGTGGTGCTCTTTGCCTCCTCCTGCTGACCAGGAGGTGAAAACCCACAAGTAAGGATGATGATCCGTGGACTTATCATGTCTTTAAAAAGAAACTAAGGTGTTTTAGTCATTTTTAATAAAATAGCAAACCACATTTTTTTATGGTCAAAAACTGCAATTTTATTTTTTAAAAACCGCACAGCCCTAATTGTCAATATATTTAATAAATAATAATACTAAAAGAAATAAGAGCATTCTGTGACGTGCTGCTGTAAGGCAACGTTTAAATAGTGGCACAGACTCCCATCATTTAAATATGTCTGTTCAAAATAAATACATACATATAGATACATACTTAACAAATCCTCAGCGCCTGCGCTTAATAGACTGTTGTACCATAGGTGTCTGTGTACAGGGAGTGCAGAATTATTAGGCAAATGAGTATTTTGACCACATCATCCTCTTTATGCATGTTGTCTTACTCCAAGCTGTATAGGCTCGAAAGCCTACTACCAATTAAGCATATTAGGTGATGTGCATCTCTGTAATCAGAAGGGGTGTGGTCTAATGACATCAACACCCTATATCAGGTGTGCATAATTATTAGGCAACTTCCTTTCCTTTGGCAAAATGGGTCAAAAGAAGGACTTGACAGGCTCAGAAAAGTCAAAAATAGTGAGATATCTTGCAGAGGGATGCAGCACTCTTAAAATTGCAAAGCTTCTGAAGCGTGATCATCGAACAATCAAGCGTTTCATTCAAAATAGTCAACAGGGTCGCAAGAAGCGTGTGGAAAAACCAAGGCGCAAAATAACTGCCCATGAACTGAGAAAAGTCAAGCGTGCAGCTGCCAAGATGCCACTTGCCACCAGTTTGGCCATATTTCAGAGCTGCAACATCACTGGAGTGCCCAAAAGCACAAGGTGTGCAATACTCAGAGACATGGCCAAGGTAAGAAAGGCTGAAAGACGACCACCACTGAACAAGACACACAAGCTGAAACATCAAGACTGGGCCAAGAAATATCTCAAGACTGATTTTTCTAAGGTTTTATGGACTGATGAAATGAGAGTGAGTCTTGATGGGCTAGATGGATGGGCCCGTGGCTGGATTGGTAAAGGGCAGAGAGCTCCAGTCCGACTCAGACTCCAGCAAGGTGGAGGTGGAGTACTGGTTTGGGCTGGTATCATCAAAGATGAGCTTGTGGGGCCTTTTCGGGTTGAGGATGGAGCCAAGCTCAACTCCCAGTCCTACTGCCAGTTTTTGGAAGACACCTTCTTCAAGCAGTGGTACAGGAAGAAGTCTGCATCCTTCAAGAAAAACATGATTTTCATGCAGGACAATGCTCCATTACATGCGTCCAAGTACTCCACAGCGTGGCTGGCAAGAAAGGGTATAAAAGAAGAAAATCTAATGACATGGCCTCCTTGTTCACCTGATCTGAACCCCATTGAGAACCTGAGGTCCATCATCAAATGTGAGATTTACAAGGAGGGAAAACAGTACACCTCTCTGAACAGTGTCTGGGAGGCTGTGGTTGCTGCTGCACGCAATGTTGATGGTGAACAGATCAAAACACTGACAGAATCCATGGATGGCAGGCTTTTGAGTGTCCTTGCAAAGAAAGGTGGCTATATTGGTCACTGATCTGTTTTTGTTTTGTTTTTGAATGTCAGAAATGTATATTTGTGAATGTTGAGATGTTATATTGGTTTCACTGGTAAAAATAAATAATTGAAATGGGTATATATTTGTTTTTTGTTAAGTTGCCTAATAATTATGCACAGTAATAGTCACCTGCACACACAGATATCCCCCTAAAATAGCTATAACTAAAAACAAACTAAAAACTACTTCCAAAACTATTCAGCTTTGATATTAATGCGTTTTTTGGGTTCATTGAGAACATGGTTGTTGTTCAATAATAAAATTAATCCTCAAAAATACAACTTGCCTAATAATTCTGCACTCCCTGTATTACTAATCTAGAGAACTGTGAAATGTTTACTATACTATGATAAAAAAACATTAGTTTTACAAAATATTAGAAAGTTTATAAATTGTTATTTTTTATTTCATTTTAGGCTCTGTTCATTTTCCATGCTGTTGAATTTGTTAGCTCCTAATAATACATAACATATAGAGCAAACTTTAGGATTAGGGACATTAAAATAAAAAAGTTCTAATAAGTTAGTTATGCAAGCTTTAGTGCAGTAATACAATTCTTGCTAGGTGTTAAACAGAGCACCAATGCACTACATGGACCTAGATGAACATGTCAGTTAAAACAATCAAAATAAATATATAAAATACATATTAAGTTAAAAATTATGAAAAATAATTCTGAAATTGCTTGCTCCTTACTCCATAAAAAAACATTAATACAGCTAAAGTCCAACATATTCAGACTTCATGGGGGAGATGTTGCGCACTTGGGACCATAATGAAGGTGATTACTGACTCTTACACAATCCAGGTACCAGTGTTAACTGAATACTGCATTGAAGTGAATTGTAGCTTGCAATTGGTGCATGTTGAAAGGGCATATCGACATGTCCCAATAATTTGTGACTAGATTGTCAAATGCCTTTAATACTCCCCTAAACAAAAAAGGGAAGTGTAATGGATTGTCTGGAAAGTTATTTATACAGTAAATGTGTACACACAAATGCCTTACCTGATGTAGTGCGTAGCTCAGCAACAGCACCAGGTAATAATAAAGAGGGAACCCGCCCTCATGGCTTACTTTTGGAGTCCACCAAACTAAAATAGCAAACTCTAGTCCCAACAGCAACCTGAAATAATACATTTCAAAATTAAAACTTTTGTACAAAATAGGTTTTGTTTTAACACATTTCATTTTATTTCATATTTACACATTCATATACACTGTAATATAGAGGTAATAGGATGTGGTATACAGAGTAGAAAATAATATACCAGCTTTAGTTATGCACTTTCACCTGACAATTGGAAGTCAAAGGAATGAACAAACATTTGTGATTTAAAAATGAACATTCAATTTAAGGGAAAAAAGCATTTGAATTCATAAATGTAACATCTAAATGTCTGAGACTTACGTTAAATTCAGATGTTACATTTCACTATATTATGTTCCATTTTTTTAAAATAAAAATGCAACTTTAAAAACAGCAAATATAACTTTTGTGTTCGGTAAGCATTCAGCATTTGTTTAACAATATGGCCAATATGTGTTGTCTTCAACCAGGCTCTCAGTCTCATTTAAAATATTATTCATTATAATTACAATAATACTGATCAGTGCTAAAAACATAATTTATGCTTACCTGATAAATTTATTTCTCTTGTAGTGTATCCAGTCCACGGATCATCCATTACTTGTGGGATATTCTCCTTCCCAACAGGAAGTTGCAAGAGGATCACCCACAGCAGAGCTGCTATATAGCTCCTCCCCTCACTGCCATATCCAGTCATTCGACCGAAACAAGACGAGAAAGGAGAAACCATAGGGTGCAGTGGTGACTGTAGTTTAATTAAAATTTAGACCTGCCTTAAAAGGACAGGGCGGGCCGTGGACTGGATACACTACAAGAGAAATAAATTTATCAGGTAAGCATAAATTATGTTTTCTCTTGTTAGGTGTATCCAGTCCACGGATCATCCATTACTTGTGGGATACCAATACCAAAGCTAAAGTACACGGATGATGGGAGGGACAAGGCAGGAACTTAAACGGAAGGAACCACTGCCTGTAGAACCTTTCACCCAAAAACAGCCTCCAAAGAAGCAAAAGTGTCAAATTTGTAAAATTTTGAAAAGGTGTGAAGCGAAGACCAAGTCGCAGCCTTGCAAATCTGTTCAACAGAGGCCTCATTTTTAAAGGCCCAAGTGGAAGCCACAGCTCTAGTAGAATGAGCTGTAATCCTTTCAGGGGGCTGCTGTCCAGCAGTCTCATAGGCTAAGCGTATTATGCTCCAAAGCCAAAAGGAGAGAGAGGTTGCCGAAGCTTTTTGACCTCTCCTCTGTCCAGAGTAAACGACAAACAGGGCAGATGTTTGACGAAAATCTTTAGTAGCCTGTAAGTAAAACTTCAAGGCACGGACTACATCCAGATTATGCAAAAGACGTTCCTTCTTTGGAGAAGGATTAGGACACAATGATCGAACAACAATCTCTTGATTGATATTCCTGTTAGAAACCACCTTAGGTAAAAACCCAGGTTTGGTACGCAGAACTACCTTGTCTGAATGAAAAATCAGATAAGGAGAATCACAATGTAAGGCAGATAACTCAGAGACTCTTCGAGACGAGGAAATAGCCATCAAAAACAGAACTTTCCAAGATAAAAGTTTAATATCAATGGAATGAAGGGGTTCAAACGGAACTCCCTGAAGAACTTTAAGAACCAAGTTTAAGCTGCACGGGGGAGCAACAGTTTTAAACACAGGCTTAATCCTAACCAAAGCCTGACAAAATGCCTGGACGTCTGGAACTTCTGCCAGACGCTTGTGCAAAAGAATAGACAGAGCAGAGATCTGTTCTTTTAAAGAACTAGCTGATAAGCCTTTGTGCAAACCCTCTTGGAGAAAGGACAATATCCTAGGAATCCTAACCTTACTCCATGAGTAACTCTTGGATTCACACCAATAAAGATATTTACGCTATATCTTATGGTAGATTTTCCTGGTGACAGGCTTCCGAGCCTGTATTAAGGTATCAATGACTGACTCGGAGAAGCCACGCCTTGATAGAATCAAGCGTTCAATCTCCATGCAGTCAGTCTCAGAGAAATTAGATTTGGATGATTGAAAGGACCTTGTATTAGAGGCAGAGTCCATGGTGGAAGAGATAACATGTCCACTAGGTCTGCATACCAGGTCCTGCGTGGCCACGCAGGCGCTATCAGAATCACCGATGCTCTCTTCTGTTTGATTTTGGCAATCAGTCGAGGGAGCAGAGGAAATGGTGGAAACACATAGGCCAGGTTGAAGAACCAAGGAGCTGCTAGAGCATCTATCAGCGTTGCTCCCGGGTCCCTGGACCTGGATCCGTAACAAGGAAGCTTGGCGTTTTGGCGAGACGCCATGAGATCCAGTTCTGGTTTGCCCCAACGATGGACCAGTTGAGCAAACACCTCCGGATGGAGTTCCCACTCCCCCGGATGAAAAGTCTGACGACTTAGAAAATCCGCCTACCAGTTCTCTACGCCTGGGATGTGGATCGCTCACAGGTGGCAAGAGTGAGACTCTGCCCAGCGAATTATCTTTGAGACTTCTAACATCGCTAGGGAACTCCTGGTTCCCCCTTGATGGTTGATGTAAGCCACAGTCGTGATGTTGTCCGACTGAAATCTGATGAACCTCAGTGTTGCTAACTGAGGCCAAGCTAGAAGAGCCTTGAATATTGCTCTTAACTCCAGAATATTTATTGGGAGGAGTTTCTCCTCCTGAGTCCACGATCCCTGAGCCTTCAGGGAGTTGCGCCCCAACCTAGAAGGCTGGCATCTATTGTTACAATCGTCCAATCTGGCCTGCGAAAGGTCATACCCTTGGACAGATGGACCCGAGAAAGCCACCAGAGAAGAGAATCTCTGGTCTCTTGATCCAGATTTAGTAGAGGGGACAAATCTGAGTAATCCCCATTCCACTGACTTAGCATGCATAATTGCAGCGGTCTGAGATGCACTATGTCCATTGCCGCTACCATTAAGCCAATTACTTCCATGCACTGAGCCACTGACGGGCGTGGAATGGAATGAAGGACACGGCAAGCATTTAGAAGTTTTGATAACCTGGACTCCGTCAGGTAAATTTTCATCTCTACAGAATCTATAAGAGTCCCTAGGAAGGAGACTCTTGTGAGTGGTGATAGAGAACTCTTTTCCACGTTCACTTTCCACCCATGCGACCTCAGAAATGCCAGAACTATCTCTGTATGAGACTTGGCAATTTGAAAGCTTGACGCCTGTATCAGGATGTCGTCTAGATACGGAGCCACCGCTATGCCTCGCGGTCTTAGAACCGCCAGAAGTGAGCCCAGAACCTTTGTAAAAATTCTCGGGGCAGTGGCCAACCCGAAGGGAAGAGCTACAAATTGGTAATGCCTGTCTAGAAAGGCAAACCTTAGGAACCGATGATGATCTTTGTGAATCGGTATGTGAAGGTAGGCATCCTTTAAGTCCACTGTGGTCATGTACTGACCCTCTTGGATCATGGGTAGGATGGTCCGAATAGTTTCCATTTTGAATGATGGAACTCTGAGGAATTTGTTTAAGATCTTTAGATCCAAGATTGGTCTGAAGGTTCCCTCTTTCTTGGGAACCACAAACAGATTTGAATAAAATCCCTGTCCTTGTTCCGTCCGCGGAACTGGATGGATCACTCCCATTACTGGGAGGTCTTGCACACAGCTTAGGAATGCCTCTTTCTTTATCTGGTTTGCTGATAACCTTGAAAGATGAAATCTCCCTTGTGGAGGAGAAGCTTTGAAGTCCAGAAGATATCCCTGAGATATGATCTCCAACGCCCAGGGATCCTGAACATCTCTTGCCCACGCCTGGGTGAAGAGAGAAAGTCTGCCCCCCACTAGATCCGTTTCCGGATAGGGGGCCGTTCCTTCATGCTGTCTTGGGGGCAGAAGCAGGCTTTCTGGCCTGCTTGCCCTTGTTCCAGGACTGGTTAGGTTTCCAGGCCTGTCTGGAATGAGCAACAGTTCCCTCTTGTTTTGAAGCGGAGGAAGTTGATGCTGCTCCTGCCTTGAAATTTCGAAAGGCACGAAAATTAGACTGTTTGGTCTTTGATTTGGCCCTGTCCTGAGGAAGGGTATGACCCTTGCCTCCAGTAATGTCAGCAATAATTTCCTTCAAGCCAGGCCCGAATAAGGTCTGCCCCTTGAAAGGAATGTTGAGTAATTTAGACTTTGAAGTCACGTCAGCTGACCAGGATTTAAGCCATAGCACCTTACGCGCCTGGATGGCGAATCCGGAATTCTTAGCCATTAGTTTAGTCAAATGAACAATGGCATCAGAAACAAATGAGTTAGCTAGCTTAAGCGTTCTAAGCTTGTCAATAATTTCATTCAATGGAGCTGTCTGGATGGACTCTTCCAGGGCCTCAAACCAGAATGCCGCCGCCGCAGCAGTGACAGGAGCAATGCATGCAAGGGGCTGTAAAATAAAACCTTGTTGAATAAACATTTTCTTAAGGTAACCCTCTAATTTTGTATCCATTGGATCTGAAAAAGCACAACTGTCCTCAACCGGGATAGTGGTACGTTTTGCTAAAGTAGAAACTGCTCCCTCCACCTTAGGGACCGTCTGCCATAAGTCCCGTGTAGTGGCGTCTATTGGAAACATTTTTCTAAATATAGGAGGTGGGGAAAAGGGCACACCGGGTCTATCCCACTCCTTGCTAATAATTTCTGTAAGCCTTTTAGGTATAGGAAAAACGTCAGTACACACCGGCACCGCATAGTATCTATCCAGCCTACACAATTTCTCTGGAATTGCAACTGTGTTACAGTCATTCAGAGCAGCTAATACCTCCCCAAGCAATACACGGAGGTTCTCAAGCTTAAATTTAAAATTAGAAATCTCTGAATCAGGTTTCCCCGAGTCAGATGTCACCCACAGACTGAAGCTCTCTGTCCTCATGTTCTGCATACTGTGACGCAGTATCAGACATGGCTCTAACAGCATTTGCGCGCTCTGTATCTCTCCTAACCCCAGAGCTATCGCGCTTGCCTCTTAATTCAGGCAATCTAGATAATACCTCTGACAGAGTATTATTCATGATTGCAGCCATGTTAATCGCTATGGGCGTCCCTGATGTAATTGGCGCCATATTAGCGTGCGTCCCCTGAGCGGGAGGCGAAGGTTCTGACACGTGGGGAGAGTTAGTCGGCATAACCCTCTGGTGATAATTCTTTTATAGATAAAGACTGATCTTTACTGTTTAAGGTGAAATCAATACATTTAGTACACATTCTCCTATGGGGCTCCACCATGGCTTTCAAACAAAATGAACAAGTAGGTTCCTCTGTGTCAGACATGTTTAAACAGACTAGCAATGAGACTAGCAAGCTTGGAAAACACTTTAAAACAAGTTTACAAGAAATATAAAAAACGTTACTGCGCCTTTAAGAAACACAAATTTTCCCAAATTTTGAAATAACAGTGAAAAAATGCAGTTACACTAACAAAATTTTTACAGTGTATGTAATAAGTTAGCAGAGCATTGCACCCACTTGCAAATGGATGATTAACCCCTTAATACCAAAAACGAGAATAACAAATGACAAAAACATTTTTTAAACAGTCACAACAACTGCCACAGCTCTACTGTGGCTTTTTTACCTCCCTCAATCCGATTTTTGAAGCCTTTTGAGCCCTTCAGAGAAGTCCTGGATCATGCAGGAAGAAGCTGGATGTCTGTGTCTGTAATTTTTGCTGTGCAAAAAAACGCCAAAATAGGCCCCTCCCACTCATATTACAACAGTGGGAAGCCTCAGGGAACTGTTTCTAGGCAAAATTCAAGCCAGCCATGTGGAAAAAACTAGGCCCCAATAAGTTTTATCACCAAACATATGTAAAAAACGATTAAACATGCCAGCAAACGTTTTAAAATACACTTTTATAAGAGTATGTATCTCTATTAATAAGCCTGATACCAGTCGCTATCACTGCATTTAAGGCTTTACTTACATTACTTCGGTATCAGCAGCATTTTCTAGCAAATTCCATTCCCTAGAAAAATATTTTAACTGCACATACCTTATTACAGGAAAACCTGCACGCTATTCCCCCTCTGAAGTTACCTCACTCCTCAGAATATGTGAGAACAGCAAAGGATCTTAGTTACTTCTGCTAAGATCATAGAAAACGCAGGCAGATTCTTCTTCTAAATACTGACTGAGATAAACAGTACACTCCGGTACCATTTAAAAATAACAAACTTTTGATTGAAGAAATAAACTAAGTATAAAACACCACAGTCCTCTTACGACCTCCATCATAGTTGAGAGTTGCAAGAGAATGACTGGATATGGCAGTGAGGGGAGGAGCTATATAGCAGCTCTGCTGTGGGTGATCCTCTTGCAACTTCCTGTTGGGAAGGAGAATATCCCACAAGTAATGGATGATCCGTGGACTGGATACACTTAACAAGAGAAATCAGATTCATCATAATTAGTATTTTTCTCTCCCCTTATTGACTTACAGCAGACAACACCTGTAATAGGATAGAATAAATATGCAGCTTTACCATTAGATATCTATCTACCAAAGAATTCTTACCATTAGATATCTATCTACCAAAGAATTCTTACCATTAGATATCTATCAATCAAAGAATTTTTACCATTAGATATCTATCAATCAAATAATTCTTACCATTAGATAGATATATATCAATCAAAGAATTATTAAAATTAGACAGGCATGGACTCACCATAGGGCATACCCGGCATTTGCCCGGTGAGCCGCCTGTTAACTAGGCCCCGCCCACCATTACCACACACACAGTGCTTCACTTTACTGTGGCTCTTAGTTTATAGTGAGTGACGTGTGACAGGATTTGATTACTCATACACATTCATTACAGTTGGTGCGGCTATTTGGCCGCTGGTTCCCTTAGTCCCACCCATCATTACCCTTACCACACGCACGCCACAAACTGTAGACGAGCAACAGTGTGAGGGAGTGGGACTTGCCGGCTTCAAACGTTTAAGCCCGGAGGTGTTGCAGCAGCATGGTGATCTAGGTCGGACTAGGGAAACAACAACTCACCCTCCCCATTGGAAATCTGATGTGTTTTTACCGGAGGTGTGTTTTGGTGGCAGGTGTAAGAGAACTGGAAAATTGCCCAGGGTGCCAGGGACACTAACACACAGCGGCATCCACCTTAACTCACTAATGCAAAAGATTTTTCTTCAAAGATGCCGGCATAGTCAGTTGTTTCAACCCGGTCCTACCGCGGCACCACATGTTGCATCACTGCTGTCTCCTGCACACTATTTCACCTCCTGAGTTCCCACTCTCTGTATTTAGTGCGAGAGCTAGAGAGGTGGAGTAGTGTGCGAGAGACAGGACAGCAGTGGAGCAACATGTGGGGCCACGGTAGGACCGGGTGGAAACCACTGAAGACTTTAATCCCTTCAGAAGATCCAGGTATAATAATAGGAGGCTCAGGAGCATATTGTTTTATGGATCGATGCAGATTTGAACTGAGTCTGACCTTACCGGGCATGGGAGTAGGAACCGGGTGACATATCCCCCACAAACTTTTCTTTTGCTTGCTCAATCCTTTTTACTGTTCTTTTCCCCAGCATTGTCAATCAGAGACCTGCAGGGTAGGCAGCCGAGAATGAGTGGCCCACACCAAGGGGGATTCATTTATTTAAGTTTAAACAGGGAGGGAATGCTAAGGGCAGGGCTTCATTTTTCATTATGCTGCACACCAGACCCCTAGAAAATATTATGGCATTGTCCCAATGAGAGGTGAGCCACTCACACTTGCACCTCCACCATTCACATTGTGCTCTTTAGGGACAGCCGCCGCACTTCACTTCTATACACCCATAATACTGACCCCCAGCTATATAGGACACATGTATTTGTTGTCTTCCATGGTAGCGGTGCAGCAGAAAACTGTTTAGTCTGCTGGACACCCAATTATTTGATGCACCAATGTCTTGCCCTCACTGGTCTTCCCAGAATCCTTCTGTTAGGGAAATGGTTAAATCCTGCACTGCTGCAGAAGTACAAACTGAAATTGCAAGGAACCGGTTATCTGCTGCACTGCTGCTGTGTTTAAACTATTCCAACGCACAGAAATTAATAATAAATCTACCGTTTCCATTCCCAAGTCATATAATGTGCAAAGCAATTTGTTTTTGCATTTTCCCTTGCATAGATGGGCTTGTGTTCTGCTGGGTGCGTGATGAGGAAAGTGGTACACTTTTTTTTTTTTAAATGGTTGCATGAGAAAAAATTACATTAAATTTAATTATTTTAGCTTTACCCACATCAAGTAAACACAAACTATAAACTGTGTATTTGTGTCTATAGTGTTCTTTCTGTATGCATGCATATATGTGTCTGTATGTGTAGGTGTTTGTCTATGCATCTTTGTGCAGATGTGTCTGCCTATGTATGTGAGTGGATATGTATGTACGTTTGCATGTGTAGCTGTGGATTTAAGATTGTGCCTATATGTTTATGTGTATATGTATGTGTATGCTTGTATGAGTCAATATCCAAAAAAGCAGCAGCAATTACACATAATATTAGATACACCAGTTATGGCCATGTTTTTTTACTTTATATCTGTGTCTTTGTGTGCATGTGTTTGAGAGTGTATAAGTGCATCTGTCTATGCTTGTGTAAGTTTGCAGGTGTATGTGAGTGTTGTGGCTGTACATGAATGTGTTAGCATATGTATGTATCTGTGTCTGAGAGTGTCTGGGTGTGGGTGTCTGTGTGTATGAGTGTCTGTCTCAGGGCCCCACAAATGCTAAGGGTGTCCCTGAACCTGAATTTACAAATGAAATTATGTCCAAAACGCATCTAGTCAGAGCACAATGGTACCTCATACAGGCATACAAAAACAAACACAAAACCTCACCAGCAGTAATATAATAAAGAAACACATACACAGTTTTTGGCAGACATGCAGTAAACAATAAATCAAAGCATTAGCCGTCTTGTCTCTGAAACTCACTGTTTTCAAGTTCTCTGCATTAATTTGATGAAGCATATTATTTAGCTGGTTATCATTATATATTAAAAAATAGTTATCTATAGCTGCTTAACACATCACTTATCATTTTGTTAAGATGCAGTAATGGCAGGGTATATAATTTTGTGGGTGGGGGGGCGTCAAAAAGTGTCTTTGCCTGTGTAGTCAAAAATCCTAACACCGACCCTGGCCGGGCGGGCACATTACAGCAATTTGCCATGTCAAGTGCAGAAGCATAACCTGGCTGTCTGTCTGTGAGTGTGAAGGCGGGTGGAAGAGGCTAGCAGTCGCAGACCTCCTGACCTGGACTGTGAGAAGAAGGTAAGGTATTAATCTCTTTCAGTAACAATTCTCCCAGCAGCATGGCTTTCATGATCCATCATGTATTGAGATTTTATTTCTTTAAAAAAAATCAATATCTGACTGTTTTTGTAGAGTCTCTGCTCTAGGGAAATTGATGTCCAAATATGGTGTTTTGGGGTGATACTCATGTACTGGGATGAGAGATCTAATAAAGATTTCCCATTTATATATGTACTACGGCACGTTTTTATTTTATGAACAACATTGGTCTTTTATGCAGTTTTTCTCAATTATTAATTGCTTAGTTACTTAGGCCTAGATTTGGAGTTTGGCGGTAGCCGTGAAAACCAGCGTTAGAGGCTCCTAACGCTGGTTTTAGGCTACCTCCGGTATTTGGAGTCACTCAAAAAAGGGTCTAACGCTCACTTTTCAGCCGCGACTTTTCCATACCGCAGATACCCTTACGTCAATTGCGTATCCTATCTTTTCAATGGGATCTTTCTAACTCCGGTATTTAGAGTCGTGTCTGAAGTGAGCGTTAGAATTCTAACGACAAAACTCCAGCCGCAGAAAAAAGTCAGTAGTTAAGAGCTTTCTGGGCTAACGCCGGTTCATAAAGCTCTTAACTACTGTGCTCTAAAGTACACTAACACCCATAAACTACCTATGTACCCCTAAACCGAGGTCCCCCCACATCGCCAACACTCGATTACATTTTTTTAACCCCTAATCTGCCGACCGCCACCTACGTTATCCTTATGTACCCCTAATCTGTTTCCACTAACACCACCGACCCCTTTATTATATTTATTAACCCCTAACCTGCCCCCCACAACGTCGCCGCCAGCTACCTACACTTATTAACCCCTAATCTGCCGTCCGCATGCCGCCGCCAGCTACATTATAGCTATGTACCCCTAATCTGCTGCCCTAACATCGCCGACCCCTATATTATATTTATTAACCCCTAACCTGCCCTCCCTAACATCGCCGACACCTAACTTCAATTATTAACCCCTAATCTGCCGACCGAATCTCGCCGCTATTCTAATAAATGTATTAACCCCTAAAGCTAAGTCTAACCCTAACACTAACACCCCCCTAAGTTAAAACAGAATTTATGCTTACCTGATAAATTACTTTCTCCAACGGTGTGTCCGGTCCACGGCGTCATCCTTACTTGTGGGATATTCTCCTCCCCAACAGGAAATGGCAAAGAGCCCAGCAAAGCTGGCCACATAGTCCCTCCTAGGCTCCGCCTACCCCAGTCATTCGACCGACGGACAGGAGGAAATATATATAGGAGAAACCATATGGTAACGTGGTGACTGTAGTTAGAGAAAATAATTCATCAGACCTGATTAAAAAACCAGGGCGGGCCGTGGACCGGACACACCGTTGGAGAAAGTAATTTATCAGGTAAGCATAAATTCTGTTTTCTCCAACATAGGTGTGTCCGGTCCACGGCGTCATCCTTACTTGTGGGAACCAATACCAAAGCTTTAGGACACGGATGAAGGGAGGGAGCAAATCAGGTCACCTAAACGGAAGGCACCACGGCTTGCAAAACCTTTCTCCCAAAAATAGCCTCCGAAGAACCAAAAGTATAAAATTTGTAAAATTTGGCAAAAGAGTGCAGTGAAGACCAAGTCGCTGCCTTACATATCTGGTCAACAGGAGCCTCGTTCTTGAAGGCCCATGTGGAAGCCACAGCCCTAGTGGAGTGAGCTGTGATACTTTCAGGAGGCTGCCGTCCGGCAGTCTCAAAAGCCAATCTGATAATGCTTTTAAGCCAAAAGGAAAGAGAGGTAGAAGTTGCTTTTTTACCTCTCCTTTTACCAGAATAAACAACAAACGAAGAAGATGTTTGTCTGAAATCTTCAGTAGCCTCTAAATAGAATTTTAGAGCACGGACTACGTCCAAATTGTGTAACAAACGTTCCTTCTCTGAAACTGGATTCGGACACAAAGAAGGTACAACTATCTCCTGGTTAATATTTTTGTTGGAAACAACCTTCGGAAGAAAACCAGGCTCAGTACGCAAAACCACCTTATCTGCATGGACCAGATAGGGCGGAGAACACTGCAGAGCAGATAACTCAGAAACTCTTCTAGCTGAAGAAATTGCAACTTTCCACGATAATAACTTAATATCTACGGAATGTAAGGGTTCAAACGGAACCCCTTGAAGAACTGAAAGAACTAGATTAAGACTCCAGGGAGGAGTCAAAGATCTGTAAACAGGCTTGATTCTAACCAGAGCCTGAACAAACGCTTAAACGTCTGGCACAGCTGCCAGCCTTTTGTGAAGTAAAACAGATAAAGCAGAGATCTGTCCCTTCAGAGAACTTGCAGATAATCCTTTCTCCAAACCTTCTTGTAGAAAGGAAAGAATCTTAGGAATTTTTATCTTATTCCATGGGAATCCTTTAGATTCACACCAACAGATATATTTTTTCCATATTTTATGGTAAATTTTTCTAGTTACAGGCTTTCTAGCCTGAATAAGAGTATCTATTACAGAATCTGAAAACCCACGCTTTGATAGAATCAAGCGTTCAATCTCCAAGCAGTCAGTTGGAGGGAAACCAGATTCGGATGTTCGAATGGACCCTGAACAGGAAGGTCCTGTCTCAAAGGTAGCTTCCATGGTGGAGCCGATGACATATTCACCAGGTCTGCATACCAAGTCCTGCGTGGCCACGCAGGAACTATCAAGATCACCGAAGCCCTCTCCTGATTGATCCTGGCTACCAGCCTGGGAATGAGAGGAAACGGTGGGAATACATAAGCTAGGTTGAAGATCCAAGGTGCTACTATTGTATCCACTAGAGTCGCCTTGGGATCCCTGGATTTGGACCCGTAACAAGGGACCTTGAAGTTCTGACGAGAGGCCATCAGATCCATGTCTGGAATGCCCCATAATTGAGTTATTTGGGCAAAGATTTCCGGATGGAGTTCCCACTCCCCCGGATGCTCCTCCATCACCAGGGAACTCCTTGTTCCCCCCTGATGGTTGATATATGCAACAGTCGTCATGTTGTCTGATTGACACCTTATGAATTTGGCCTTTGCTAGACACATCCGCTGACCAAGACTTTAGCCAAAGCGCTCTGCGCGCCACGATAGCAAACCCTGAATTATTCGCCGCTAATCTAGCTAATTGCAAAGCGGCATCTAAAATAAAAGAGTTAGCCAATTTAAGTGCTTGAACTCTGTCCATAACCTCCTCATACGAAGATTCTTTATTGAGCGACTTTTCTAGTTCTTCGAACCAGAAACACGCAGCTGTAGTGACAGGAACAATGCATGAAATTGGTTGTAGAAGGCAACCTTGCTGAACAAACATCTTTTTAAGCAAACCCTCTAACTTTTTATCCATAGGATCTTGAAAGCACAACTATCTTCTATAGGAATAGTAGTGCGTTTGTTTAGAGTAGAAACCGCCACCTCGACCTTGGGGACTGTCTGCCATAAGTCCTTTCTGGGGTCGACTATAGGAAATAATTTCTTAAATATAGGGGGAGGAACAAAAGGTATGCCGGGCCTTTCCCACTCCTTATTTACTATGTCCGCCACCCGCTTGGGTATAGGAAAAGCATCAGGGGACACCGGAACCTCTAGGAACTTGTCCATCTTACATAATTTCTTTGGAATGACCAAATTGTCACAATCATCCAGAGTAGATAATACCTCCTTAAGTAGTGCGTGGAGATGTTCTAATTTAAATTTAAATGTTACAACATCAGGTTCAGCTTGTTGAGAAATTTTCCCTGAATCTGAAATTTCTCCCTCAGACAAAACCTCCCTCCTGGCCCCTTCAGATTGGTGTGAGGGCATGTCAGAACAGTTATCATCAGCGTCCTCTTGCTCTTCAGTGTTTAAAACAGAGCAATCGCGCTTTCTCTGATAAGTAGGCATTTTGGATAAAATGTTTGCAATAGAATTATCCATTACAGCCGTTAATTGTTGCATGGTAATAAGTATTGGCGCACTAGATGTACTAGGGGCCTCTTGTGTGGGCAAAACTGGTGTAGACACAGAAGGGGATGATGCAGTACCATGCTTACTCCCCTCATTTGAGGAATCATCTTGGGCAATATCATTATCTATGGCATTATTGTCCCTACTTTGTTTGGACACTATGACACAATTATCACATATATTTAAATGGGGAGAAACCTTGGATTTCATACATATAGAACATCGTTATCTGATGGTTCAGACATGTTAAACAGGCTTAAACTTGTCAACAAAGCACAAAAAACGTTTTACAATAAAACCGTTACTGTCACTTTAAATTTTAAACTGAACACACTTTATTACTGAATATGTGAAAAAGTATGAAGGAATTGTTCAAAATTCACCAAAATGTCACCACAGTATCTTAAAGCCTTAAAAGTATTGCACACCAAATTTGAAAGCTTTAACCCTTAAAATAACGGAACCGGAGCCGTTTTTACATTTAACCCCTATACAGTCCCAGGTATCTGCTTTGCTGAGACCCAACCAAGCCCAGAGGGGAATACGATACCAAATGATGCCTTCTATAAGCTTTTTCAGTGGTTCTTAGCTCCTCACACATGCATCTGCATGCCTTGCTTTCCAAAAACAACTGCGCATTAGTGGCGCGAAAATGAGGCTCTGCCTATGACTAGAAAAGGCCCCCAGTGAAAAAGGTGTCCAATACAGTGCCTGCCGTTTTTTTAAAACAATCCCCAAGATTATAATAACTATTAATAGTTATAATCTGCCAAATATGCTTAGTAAAGTAATCGTTTTAGCCCAGAAAAATGTCTACCAGTTTTTTAAGCCCTAATGAAGCCCTTTATTCTTATACTAAACTAAGAAAATGGCTTACCGGTTCCCATAGGGAAAATGACAGCTTCCAGCATTACCAAGTCTTGTTAGAAATGTGTCATACCTCAAGCAGCAAAAGTCTGCTCACTGTTTCCCCCAACTGAAGTTAATTCATCTCAACAGTCCTGTGTGGAAACAGCCATCGATTTTAGTAACGGTTGCTAAAATCATTTTCCTCTTACAAACAGAAATCTTCATCTCTTTTCTGTTTCAGAGTAAATAGTACATACCAGCACTATTTTAAAATAACAAACTCTTGATTGAAGAATAAAACTACATTTAAACACAAAAAAAAACTCTTAGCCATCTCCGTGGAGATGTTGCCTGTGCAACGGCAAAGAGAATGACTGGGGTAGGCGGAGCCTAGGAGGGACTATGTGGCCAGCTTTGCTGGGCTCTTTGCCATTTCCTGTTGGGGAGGAGAATATCCCACAAGTAAGGATGACGCCGTGGACCGGACACACCTATGTTGGAGAAATATAATTTTAATCTAATGAAATTAATTAACTATTATTAAATAAATTATTCCTATTTAAAGCTAAATACTTACCTGTAAAATAAATCCTAATATAGCTACAATATAAATTATAATTATATTATATCTATTTTAGGATTAATATTTATTTTACAGGTAACTTTGTATTTATTTTAACCAGGTACAATAGCTATTAAATAGTTAAGAACTATTTAATAGCTAAAATAGTTAAAATAATTACAAATTTACCTGTAAAATAAATCCTAACCTAAGTTACAATTAAACCTAACACTACACTATCAATACATTAATTAAATAAAATACCTACAATTACCTACAATTAAACCTAACACTACACTATCAATAAATAAATTAAATACAATACCTACAAATAACTACAATGAAATAAACTATCTAAAGTACAAAAAATAAAAAAGAACTAAGTTACAAAAAATTAAAAAATACTTACAAACATAAGAAAAATATTACAACAATTTTAAACTAATTACACCTACTCTAAGCCCCCTAATAAAATAACAAAGCCCCCCAAAATAAAAAAATGCCCTACCCTATTCTAAATTACTAAAGTTCAAAGCTCTTTTACCTTACCAGCTCTGAACAGGGCCCTTTGCGGGGCATGCCCCAAGAAGTTCAGCTCTTTTGCCTGTAAAAAAAAACATGCAATACCCCCCCCCCAACATTACAACCCACCACCCACATACCCCTAATCTAACCCAAACCACCCTTAAATAAACCTAACACTAAGCCCCTGAAGATCATCCTACCTTGTCTTCACCATACCAGGTTCACCGATCCGTCCTGGCTCCAAAATCTTCATCCAACCCAAGCGGGGGCTGGCGATCCATCATCCGGTAGCTGAAGAGGTCCAGAAGAGGCTCCAAAGTCTTCATCCTATCCGGGAAGAAGAGTAGATCCGGACCGGCAACCATCATCTTCCAAGCGGCATCTTCTATCTTCATCCGATGAGGACCGGCTCCATCCTGAAGACCTCCACCGCGGACCCATCTTCATCCGGCGACGTCCAACTGAAGAATGACGGTTCCTTTAAGGATTCTATCAGCCAATCGGAAATAAAGGTAGGAATATTCTGATTGGCTGATCCAATCAGCCAATCAGATTGAGCTCGCATTCTATTGGCTGATCGGAACAGCCAATAGAATGCGAGCTCAATCTGATTGGCTGATTGGATCAGCCAATCGGATTGATCTTGATTCTGATTGGCTGATTCCATCAGCCAATCAGAATATTCCTACCTTAATTCCGATTGGCTGATAGAATCCTATCAGCCAATCGGAATTCGAGGGACGCCATCTTGGATGACGTCCCTTAAAGGAACCGTCATTCTTCAGTTGGACGTCGCCAGATGAAGATGGGTCCGCGGTGGAGGTCTTCAGGATGGAGCCGGTCCTCATCGGATGAAGATAGAAGATGCCGCTTGGAAGATGATGGTTGCCGGTCCGGATCTACTCTTCTTCCCGGATAGGATGAAGACTTTGGAGCCTCTTCTGGACCTCTTCAGCTACCGGATGATGGATCGCCAGCCCCCGCTTGGGTTGGATGAAGATTTTGGAGCCAGGACCGATCGGTGATACCCGGTGAGGTGAAGACAAGGTAGGATGATCTTCAGGGGCTTAGTGTTAGGTTTATTTAAGGGGGGGTTGGGTTAGATTAGGGGTATGTGGGTGGTGGGTTGTAATGTTGGGGGGGGGGGTATTGTATGTGGGTTTTTTTTACAGGCAAAAGAGCTGAACTTCTTGGGGCATGCCCCGCAAAGGGCCCTGTTCAGGGCTGGTAAGGTAAAAGAGCTTTGAACTTTAGTAATTTAGAATAGGGTAGGGCATTTTTTATTTTGGGGGTCTTTGTTATTTTATTAGGGGGCTTAGAGTAGGTGTAATTAGTTTAAAATTGTTGTAATATTTTTCTTATGTTTGTAAATATTTTTTTATTTTTTGTAACTTAGTTCTTTTTTATTTTTTGTACTTTAGTTAGTTTATTTCATTGTATTTATTTGTAGGTATTGTATTTAATTAATGTATTGATAGTGTAGTGTTAGGTTTAATTGTAGGTAATTGTAGGTATTTTATTTAATTAATTTATTGATAGTGTAGTGTTAGGTTTAATTGTAACTTAGGTTAGGATTTATTTTACAGGTAATTTTGTAATTATTTCAACTATTTTAGCTATTAAATAGTTATTAACTATTTAATAGCTATTGTACCTGGTTAAAATAAATACAAAGTTACCTGTAAAATAAATATTAATCCTAAAATAGCTATAATATAATTATAATTTATATTGTAGCTATATTAGGATTTATTTTACAGGTAAGTATTTAGCTTTAAATAGGAATAATTTATTTAATAAGAGTTAATTAATTTCGTTAGATTAAAATTATATTTAATTTAGGGGGGTGTTAGTGTTAAGGTTAGACTTACCTTTAGGGGTTAATACATTTATTAGAATAGCGGTGAGCTCAAGTCGGCAGATTAGGGGTTAATAATTGAAGTTAGGTGTCGGCGATGTTAGGGAGGGCAGATTAGGGGTTAATACTATTTATTATAGGGTTAGTGAGGCGGATTAGGGGATAATAATTTTATAATAATAGCTGTGCGGTCCGGTCGGCAGATTAGGGGTTAATAAGTGTAGGCGACATTGTGGGGGGCAGATTAGGGGTTAATAAATATAATATAGGGGTCGGCGATGTTAGGGCAGCAGATTAGGGGTACATAGGGATAATGTAAGTAGCGGCGGTTTACGAAGCGGCAGATTAGGGGTTAATAATAATATGCAGGGGTCAGCGATAGCGGGGGCGACAGATTAGGGGTTAATAAGTGTAAGGTTAGGGGTGTTTAGACTCGGGGTACATGTTAGAGTGTTAGGTGCAGAAGTAGGAAGTGTTTCCCCATAGGAAACAATGGTGCTGCGTTAGGAGCTGAACGCGGCTTTTTTGCAGGTGTTTTTCAGCTCAAACAGCCCCATTGTTTCCTATGGGGGAATCGTGCACGAGCACGTTTTTGAGGCTGGCCGCTTGCGTAAGCAACTCTGGTATCGAGAGTTGAAGTTGCGTTAAATATGCTCTACGCTCCTTTTTTGGAGCCTAACGCAGCCTTTATGTGGACTCTCAATACCAGAGTTATTTTTATGGTGCGGCCAGAAAAAAGCCAGCATTAGATTTTCGGGTCGTTACCGACAAAACTCTAAATCTAGCCGTTAATTTTTTGGACTAATATAAATATAGTTTGTTTTGTGAACTCCAGTCAAGTCTAGTATTCCAGTTAGTTTGAAAGGATCGCATGTTTTGGAAAATCAATGGACGATTCCAATAATTCTACTTAACTAAACTACACATTTCCATGACTGCAAATGGTCCCTGTATTATCTCTGACATAAAATAAAGGATTGCTATGTATTAGTAAATTAGTAATAACAGTCAGTAGTCAGAATTTATTTTAAACATTTATACATTTTCATCCATAAAATATAATGTAAAATAACCAGCCATTACCATAAGGCTGTACCTCTTGCTCTACAGTCACACTAAATAGCCAAGACTTTTGCCTATTTATTGTGACTGACTTCATCCAAAAAAAAAAAAAAAGTTTAAAGATGGTTTGGTGCCCTACCCAAAGCAAATTGGGACATTGTGAGGGGATTAAGAATGGTTGTGAAATTATATATATATCATTCCATGAGGACAGAACAAAACAGTTAAGTGACTAACATCCTGGCTTTAAGAAAATGCAAGATAAAAAAGCCAGAAAGTAAAATCATACATTTTTATGTGGGTGCAAAATACTGCAATAATCATTCCTGTCACTTAAAGGGATAGTCTAGTCAAAACTTTCATGATTCAGACAGAGCAGCAATTTCTCCAACATTGGTGTGTCCGGTCCACGGCGTCATCCTTACTTGTGGGAATATCTCTTCCCCAACAGGAAATGGCAAAGAGTCCCAGCAAAGCTGGCCATATAGTCCCTCCTAGGCTCCGCCCACCCCAGTCATTCTCTTTGCCGTTGCACAGGCAACATCTCCACGGAGATGGTTAAGAGTATGTGGTGTTTAGTTGTAGTTTTTTTATTCTACTATCAAAAGTTTGTTATTTTAAAATAGTGCTGGTATGTACTATTTACTCTGAAACAGAAAAAGATGAAGATTTCTGTTTGTGAGAGGAAGATGATTTTAGCAGACAGTAACTAAAATCGATTGCTGTTTCCACATAGGACTGTTGAGATGAAGTAACTTCAGTTGGGGGAAACAGTTAGCAGACTTTTCTGCTTAAGGTATGACTAGCCATATTTCTAACAAGACTGTGTAATGCTGGAAGGCTGTCATTTCCCCTCATGGGGACCGGTAAGCCATTTTCTTAGTCAAAAACAGAATAAAGGGCTTAATATGGGCTATAAAACTGGTAGACACTTTTATGGGCTAAATCGATTGCTTTATTTGGACATTTTATACATGTTTATGCTGATAATTCACACTTATAAACTTGGGGAACGTTTTTTAACGTCAGGCACTATGTTAGACACCTTTTCCAGTCAGGAAGGGCCTTCCCAGTTGTAGGCTGAGCCTCATTTTCGCGCCATTACTGCGCAGTTGTTTTTGAGAGCAAGACATGCAGATGCATGTGTGAGGACCTGAAAGTAGTTGGAAAAGTTCCTAGAAGGCGTCATTTGGTATCGTATTCCCCTCTGGGCTTGGTAAAGTCACAGCAAAGGCTGTAGCTGGGACTGTATAGGGGTTAAATCTGAAACCGGCTCCGGTTTAGTTATTTTAAGGGTTAAAGCTCTGAAAATTGGTGTGCAATACTTTTAATGCTTTAAGACACTGTGGTGAAATTTTGGTAAATTTTGAACAATTCCTTCATATTTTTTCACATATTCAGTAATAAAGTGTGCTCTGTTTAAAATTTAAAGAGACAGTAACGGTTTTGTTTTAAAACGGTTTTTGTGCTTTATTGACAAGTTTAAGCCTGTTTAACATGTCTGTGCCTTCAGATAAGCTATGTTCTATATGTATGAAAGCCAATGTGTCTCCCCCTTCAAAATTGTGTGATAATTGTGTCATAGCGTCCAAACAAAGTAAGGACAGTACTGCCACAGATAATGAAATTGCCCAAGATGATTCCTCAGATGAAGGGAGTAGACATGGTTCTACATCATCTCCTTCTGTGTCTACACCAGTTTTGCCCACGCAGGAGGCCCCTAGTACTTCTAGCGCGCCAATGCTTATTACCATGCAACAATTGACGGCTGTAATGGATAACTCCATAGCAAATATTTTATCCAAAATGCCTGCATATCAGAGAAAGCGCGATTGCTCTGTTTTAAACACTGAAGAGCAGGAGGGCGCTGATGATAATTGTTCTGTCATACCCTCACACCAATCTGAAGGGGCCATGAGGGAGGTTTTGTCAGATGGGGAAATTTGAGATTCAGGAAAAATTTCTCAACAGGCTGAACCTGATGTTGTGACATTTAAATTTAAATTAGAACATCTCCGCGCACTGCTTAAGGAGGTGTTATCTACTCGGGATGATTGTGACAACTTGGTCATTCCAGAAAAATTATGCAAGATGGACAAGTTCCTAGAGGTTCCGGTGCACCCCGACGCTTTTCCTATACCCAAGCGGGTGGCGGACATAGTGAATAAGGAGTGGGAGAAGCCCGGCATACCTTTTGTTCCCCCTCTTATATTTAAGAAATTATTTCCTATGGTCGACCCCAGAAAGGACTTATGGCAGACAGTCCCTAAGGTCGAGGGGGCAGTTTCTACTCTAAACAAGCGCACTACTATTCCTATCGAGGATAGTTGTGCTTTCAAAGATCCTATGGATAAAAAATTGGAAGGTTTGCTTAAAAAGATTTTTGTACAGCAAGGTTACCTTCTACAACCCATTTCGTGCATTGTTCCTGTCACTACAGCAGCTTGGTTCTGGTTCGAGGAACTAGAAAAGTCGCTCAGTAGAGAGACTCCATATGAGGAGGTTATGGACAGAGTTCACGCACTTAAGTTGGCTAACTCTTTTATTTTAGATGCCGCTTTGCAATTAGCTAGATTAGCGGCGAAAAATTCAGGGTTTGCAATTGTGGCGCGCAGAGCGCTTTGGCTAAAGTCTTGGTCAGCGGATGTATCATCCAAGACAAAATTGCTTAACATCCCCTTCAAGGGTGAAACTCTCTTTGGACCAGAATTGAAAGAGATTATCTCAGACATCACTGGGGGAAAGGGCCACGCCCTCCCACAAGATAGGCCTTTCAAGGCCAAGAATAAGTGTAATTTTCGTTCCTTTCGTAATTTCAGGAACGGACCGGCCTCTAATTCTGCATCCTCTAAGCAAGAGGGTAATGCCTCACAGTCCAAACCAGCCTGGAAACCGATGCAAGGCTGGAACAAGGGTAAGCAGACCAAGAAGCCTGCTACCGCTAACAAAACAGCATGAAGGAGTAGCCCCCGATCCGGGACCGGATCTAGTGGGGGGCAGACTCTCTCTCTTTGCTCAGGCTTGGGCAAGAGATGTCCAGGATCCCTGGACGCTAGAAATAGTTTCTCAGGGTTATCTTCTGGAATTCAAGGAACTACCCCCAAGGGGAAGGTTCCACATGTCTCACTTATCCTCAAACCAAATAAAGAGACAGGCGTTCTTACATTGTGTAGAAGACCTGTTAAAGATGGGAGTGATACACCCAGTTCCAATGACGGAACAAGGAATGGGATTTTACTCAAATCTGTTCGTAGTTCCCAAAAAAGAGGGAACCTTCAGACCAATTCTGGATTTAAAGATCCTAAACAAATTTCTCAGGGTACCATTGTTCAAAATGGAAACCATTCGAACGATTCTACCCACTATCCAGGAAGGTCAATTTATGACTACCGTGGATCTAAAGGATGCGTACCTACATATTCCTATCCACAAAGAACATCATCAGTTCCTAAGGTTCGCCTTTCTGGACAAACATTACCAGTTTGTGGCCCTCCCATTCGGATTAGCCACTGCTCCAAGGATTTTCACAAAGGTACTCGGGTCCCTTCTAGCGGTTCTAAGACCGAGGGGCATTGCAGTAGTACCACACTTGGACGACATTCTAATACAAGCGTCGTCCCTTTCAAAAGCAAAGGCTCATACAGACATCGTTCTGGCCTTTCTCAGATCTCACGGATGGAAGGTGAACATAGAAAAAAGTTCTCTGTCTCCGTCAACAAGAGTTCCCTTCTTGGGAACAATAATAGATTCCTTAGAAATGAGTTTTTTTCTGACAAATGTCAGAAAGTCAAAACTTCTAAGCGCTTGTCAAGTTCTTCATTCTGTTCCACGTCCTTCCATAGCTCAGTGCATGGAAGTAGTAGGGTTGATGGTTGCAGCAATGGACATAGTTCCTTTTGCGCGAATTCATCTAAGACCATTACAACTGTGCATGCTGAAACAGTGGAATGGGGACTATACAGACTTGTCTCCAGTGATTCAAGTAGATCAGAAGACCAGAGATTCACTCCGTTGGTGGATATCCCTGGACCACCTATCCCAGGGAATGAGCTTCCGCAGACCAGAGTGGGTCATTGTCACGACCGACGCCAGTCTAGTGGGCTGGGGTGCGGTCTGGGAATCCCTGAAAGCTCAGGGACTATGGTCTCGGGAAGAGTTTCTTCTCCCGATAAACATTCTGGAACTAAGAGCGATATTCAATGCTCTCAGGGCTTGGCCTCAGCTTGCAAAGGCCAGATTCATAAGATTCCAATCAGACAACATGACGACTGTTGCGTATATCAATCATCAGGGGGGAACAAGGAGTTCCCTGGCAATGAAAGAAGTGGCCAAAATAATACAATGGGCGGAGAATCACTCCTGCCATCTATCTGCGATCCACATCCCAGGTGTGGAAAACTGGGAAGCGGATTATCTGAGTCGTCAGACATTCCATCCGGGGGAGTGGGAACTCCACCCGGAGATTTTTGCCCAGTTGACTCAATTATGGGGCATTCCAGACATGGATCTGATGGCGTCTCGTCAGAACTTCAAGGTTCCTTGCTACGGGTCCAGATCCAGGGATCCCAAGGCGACTCTAGTGGATGCACTAGTAGCGCCTTGGACTTTCAACCTAGCTTATGTGTTTCCACCGTTTCCTCTCATTCCCAGGCTGGTAGCCAGGATCAAACAGGAGAGGACCTCGGTGATCTTGATAACTCCTGCGTGGCCACGCAGGACTTGGTATGCAGACCTGGTGAATATGTCATCGGTTCCACCATGGAAGCTACCTTTGAGACAGGACCTTCTTGTTCAGGGTCCATTCGAACATCCAAATCTGGTCTCCCTCCAGCTGACGGCTTGGAGATTGAACGCTTGATTCTATCAAAGCGTGGGTTTTCAGATTCTGTGATAGATACTCAGGTTCAGGCCAGAAAACCGGTAACTAGAAAGATTTACCATAAAATATGGAAAAGATATATCTGCTGGTGTGAATCCAAGGGATTCCCATGGAATAAGATAAAAATTCCTAAGATTCTTTCCTTTCTGCAAGAAGGTTTGGATAAAGGATTATCTGCGAGATCTCTAAAGGGACAGATTTCTGCTTTATCTGTCTTACTACACAAACCACTGGCAGCTATGCCAGATGTTCAAGCATTTGTTCAGGCTCTGGTTAGGATCAAGCCTGTTTACAGACCTTTGACTCCTCCCTGGAGTTTAAATCTAGTTCTTTCAGTTCTTCAAGGGGTTCCGTTTGTACCTCTACATTCCATAGATATTAAGTTGTTATCTTGGAAAGTTTTGTTTTTGGTTGCTATTTCTTCTGCTAGAAGAGTTTCAGAGTTATCTGCTCTGCAGTGTTCTCCGCCCTATCTGGTGTTCCATGCAGATAAGGTGGTTTTGCGTACTAAGCCTGGTTTTCTTCCAAAGGTTGTTTCTAACAAAAATATTAACCAGGAGATAGTTGTACCTTCTTTGTGTCCGAATCCAGTTTCAAAGAAGGAACGTTTGTTACACAATTTGGACGTAGTCCGTGCTCTAAAATTCTATTTAGAAGCTACAAAAGATTTCAGACAAACATCTTCTCTGTTTGTCGTCTATTCTGGTAAAAGGAGAGGTCAAAAAGCAACTTCTACCTCTCTTTCCTTTTGGCTTAAAAGCATCATCCGATTGGCTTACGAGACTGCCGGACGGCAGCCTCCTGAAAGAATCACAGCTCACTCCACTAGGGCTGTGGCTTCCACATGGGCCTTCAAGAACGAGGCTTTGGTTGATCAGATATGTAAGGCAGCGACTTGGTCTTCACTCCACACTTTTGCCAAATTTTACAAATTTGATACTTTTGCTTCTTCGGAGGCTATTTTTGGGAGAAAGGTTTTGCAAGCCGTGGTGCCTTCCGTTTAGGTAACCTGATTTGCTCCCTCCCTTCATCCGTGTCCTAAAGCTTTGGTATTGGTTCCCACAAGTAAGGATGACGCCGTGGACCGGACACACCAATGTTGGAGAAAACAGAATTTATGCTTACCTGATAAATTACTTTCTCCAACGGTGTGTCCGGTCCACGGCCCGCCCTGGTTTTTTAATCAGGTCTGATGAATTATTTTCTCTAACTACAGTCACCACGGTATCATATGGTTTCTCCTATATATATTTCCTCCTGTCCGTCGGTCGAATGACTGGGGTGGGCGGAGCCTAGGAGGGATCATGTGACCAGCTTTGCTGGGACTCTTTGCCATTTCCTGTTGGGGAAGAGAATATCCCACAAGTAAGGATGACGCCGTGGACCGGACACACCGTTGGAGAAAGTAATTTATCAGGTAAGCATAAATTCTGTTTTTAAACAACTTTCTAATTTACTTCCTATTACCAATTTGTCTTTGGTAAATTGTCTCTTGGTATCTTTATTTGCTTTATTTGAAAAAGTAGGAATGAAAGCTTGGGAGTCGACCCATTTTTGATTCAGCACATGGGTAGCGCTTGGTCATTGCAAGATGGCCTTATTAAATAGTGTCATGTGGTTCATCTTTTAATTGTCTGTCAACGTCTTACCCTCAGACATTTTAAAATAGTTGCAAGTAATAAGAAATGGGGGTGGAGTGGGCTGCTTCGTCTTAAAATCTATTAAAGAATTCTTAACCATTAGAAATCTATCAAATAATTCTTAACCATTAGATATCTACCAAATAATTCTCACCATTAGATATCAAATAATTCTTCCCATTAGATTTCAATCAAAGAATTCTTACCATTAGATATCAAATAATTATTCCCATTAGATTTCAATCAAAGAATTCTTAACCATTAGATATCTATCAAACAATTCTTAACCATTAGATATCTATCAAACAATTCTTAACCATTAGATATCTATCAAATGTGGATTAACAATGTAAAACAAATTGCAAAGCTGTAGTCTGTAACAGACCATATTACATTATTAGCATTTAAATAAATCAACAAATATTTAGGAGACACATTTTTTGATCAATGATTTTTGGAGTGTTGGATTGTCCAGTCATATTGAACAGTACCAGTTATCAGGGTACACTTACAGGCCAGATAAAAATTGTCAAGTTAAAAAAACACAGTTAAAGGGACTTTCATTAGGTTGTTTTTTTTTTTTTTATTCATAATGTTTCTTTTGTTTTTTTAAATGCAATTTGCTATTTATTTTTATTATATGTTTACTTTTTTTAACGTTGTAGAAACCTACACTTATTTTTCTTGATTTGATTTGTTTACTAGTCTTTTTAAATTGTACTGTATAACATGAAATGCATATTTATGTAGCTACTGGGGGGGGGGGGGGGGTTCCTGTGTGATATGCCCCTCTGTGTGATATGACCTCTGTACCCTCATGCCTGGCAACGTCTCCTACAGCTCATATTCAGCTTCATTCCCATAAAAAGCCTTGTGGATATGTTATCTACAGTACAGGTGCCCAGTGTATGTGATGCTGGATATGTTATATACAGTATAGGGTGCCCTGTATGTGATGCTGGATATGTTATATACAGTATAGGTTGTTTTTTCGGGGGGGGGGGGCAGGGGGAGGCAGTCCAGAGGTGGGGGGGCAGCCCAGGGGGGGGGGGCGTCCCTGAATGACAGTTTGGATATGTGGTCACCCTACTTATGCAGCTCAAGCTCTCTGTGCACCTCAGTTTATGTGACAGCATCAGTGGTTTGTCTATTTAGCAGGCATTCCAAAGATCCTAAAAGATAGTGTAGGGAAGGGAATGCTTTATTTGTTTTGTTTTATGGGTATGTAGAGGTCAGCCACAGTGTTCTGTTCTATGTACATCAATTTATAATGTCACATAACCTGAGGTGCACAGAGAGCGTGAGCTGCATAAGATGTGCAATAAACTGAGCGGGACTCCGGGAGCTTGGATAGAAAAAACAGAGGGGTAAAAGATAAGAGTATATTTATGAGAAAGCAGCTGTCTCCCTGAGCAGTGTGTTCAGTTGGGCGGTCCCTCTTTCACTCGCACTACAACAAGTATGATTAAAAAATAGCGTAAATACATTTTGTTTTTAAAAATGATAATGAATTATTAGCTTACAGATGAGGCCAGTTCAAAAGATACTATTTAGGGAAAAACACTAAGATAATCGCTGCAAACTTTACAGCAGCAGTAGTTTTAGTTATGCTGTGCTCAGTGTGCTGTCTACAACTCTACATACGTGCGCGCTCACTCACAGCAAAGCAGAGACTTCTGGGTTTGTCTACATAACTTTCTGCCATGTCTGCACGGAGCGGTCAGAAAGTGAAATAAATGTAAAAAAAGAAAAAAAAAGTAAACATATAATAAAAATAAATATCAAATTGCATTTAAAAAACCAAAAGAAACTTTATGAATAAAAAAAACAAAATAACCTAGTGGCAAGTGTTTAAAGTCCCTTTACTTTGTATGCGCATGCAAGTGAAAAAGGGAGTGCGCATTGAGAATCGCATAGAACGTGCTTTACAACATGTCAGCCATCACTGCATTCAGTAGGCGGTGGTTTAGGGGTATTATTGAAAATTAAAAAAAAAAAAGTGCAGATGCTAAATAAAGAAATAAAGAAAGAAATAATATATAAAACAAAGCAAAATAGATTAAAAAAAATTATAATTACATTAAAACAGATGGTGTTTAGGGTCCCTTTAATGAGCAGCTAATTATTTCACCTGTGTTGTAATTCAGATATTAATAAAATAGGACCTGTTACGGTGTCCTAAGCCAAAAATCTGAAAAAGCCTGAGCTAAATCAATGGGAGACCAAATGCAGGGCCACAGTGTATGCATTTTTTGTCTTTTTTTGGAACAGTAGAGACTGCCCCTCATTAGCTCATTCATATGTCTTCTATTGGATAAAACAGTATACAGCCAAGAACAAATCGACCTCTAAAATGTTATACTCTGCTTGTTTTATAATTTATTAAAAGTTTCAATGTGCCAACAAAATATTTTCAACTTCTTAATTTAATCAGTAAATATAGATCTTATTTTCTGTTAGAAGAATGAACAGGTTAGTTTTGTTAAATTATATATTAGATTTTCTTGTAATGTAATTTCTTTCAGTGCATACATATACTAACCTGAAAGGCATGGCTTTGTGGAAGACGTCAAGTGGTTTGGGGCCAGCCGTGTATTTACTAATAACTAAAGGAAGTAATATTTGTAGAGGAACCATTGGAACGGCCAGGAGAGCAAGATGTTCCTTAGGAACACCTCTTTCTATAAGTTTTAGTCCTGTTACTGCATCAGCTGCTGAAAATCCAATCTGTAAAAGACAGACATTTTAAAATTCTTAAAAATGGGTCAGGAGGAAATAATCTTTTTAAAATATACATAATATTATAGGTATCTCTAGTGGTGTTAAAACATTGTATTGTGCGAGTATTACTAATAAACCATTCTCCTCTAACTCAAAACAGTCAAATGGCAATCATATTGTATCTACACATCTACACACACACACATACATTAGATATATATATATATATTTTTTATTTTATTTTTCACTTGTGTGTTAGTCCCAAAGCAAATGTCAATGATATCATTGTAAATAAACTATTCAAATACACTGTGAAAGACTTTCTCCAACATTGGTGTGTCCGGTCCACGGCGTCATCCTTACTTGTGGGATATTCTCTTCCCCAACAGGAAATGGCAAAGAGTCCCAGCAAAGCTGGTCACATGATCCCTCCTAGGCTCCGCCCACCCCAGTCATTCTCTTTGCCGTTGCACAGGCAACATCTCCACGGAGATGGTTAAGAGTTTTTTGGTGTTTAAATGTAGTTTTATTCTTCTATCAAGTGTTTGTTATTTTAAAATAGTGCTGGTATGTACTATTTACTCTGAAACAGAAAAGGATGAAGATTTCTGTTTGTAAGAGGAAGATGATTTTAGCAGACAGTAACTAAAATCGATTGCTGTTTCCACACAGGACTGTTGAGATGAAGTAACTTCAGTTGGGGGAAACAGTTAGCAGACTTTTCTGCTTAAGGTATGACTAGCCATATTTCTAACAAGACCATGTAATGCTGGAAGGCTGTCATTTCCCCTCATGGGGACCGGTAAGCCATTTTCTTAGTTAAACATAAAAGAATAAAGGGCTTCAAAAAGGGTTTAAAAACTGGTAGACATTTTTCTGGGCTAAAACAATTGCTTTACTAGGCATATTATGCAGATTCTAACTAATTATTGATATTATAATCTTGGGGAACGTTTAGAAAAACGGCAGGCACTGTGTTGGACACCTTTTTCAGATGGGGGCCTTTCTAGTTATAGACAGAGCCTCATTCTGGGACTGTATAGGGGTTAAATGTAAAAACGGCTCCGGTTCCGTTAATTTAAGGGTTAAAGCTCTGAAATTTGGTGTGCAATACTTTTAATGCTTTAAGACACTGTGGTGAATTTTGAACAATTCCTTCATACTTTTTCACATATTCAGTAATAAAGTGTTTTCAGTTTGAAATTTAAAGTGACAGTAACGGTTTTATTTTAAAACGTTTTTTGTGCTTTGTTGACAAGTTTAAGCCTGTTTAGCATGTCTGTACCATCAGATAAGCTATGTTCTATATGTATGAAAGCCAATGTGTCTCCCCATTTAAATTTATGTGATAATTGTGCCATAGTGTCCAAACAAAGTAAGGACAGTAATGCAACAGATAATGATATTGCCCAAGATGATTCCTCAAATGAGGGGAGTAAACATGATACTACATCATCCCCTACTGTGTCTACACCAGTTATACCCACACAGGAGGCCCCTAGTACATCTAGTGCGCCAATACTTATTACCATGCAACAATTAACGGCTGTAATGGATAACTCCATAGCAAATCTTTTATCCAAAATGCCTACTTATCAGAGAAAGCGCGATTGCTCTGTTTTAAACACTGAAGAGCAAGAGGACGCTGATGATAACTGTTCTGACATACCCTCACACCAATCTCAAGGGGCCATGAGGGAGGTTTTGTCTGATGGAGAAATTTCAGATTCAGGAAAAATTTCTCATCAAGCTGAACCTGATGTTGCGACATTTAAATTTAAATTAGAACATCTCCGCGCACTGCTTAAGGAGGTGTTATCTACTCTGAATGATTGTGACAATTTGGTCATTCCAGAGAAATTATGTAAGATGGACAAGTTCCTAGAGGTTCCGGTGCCCCCCGACGCTTTTCCTATACCCAAGCGGGTGGCGGACATAGTAAATAAAGAGTGGGAAAGGCCCGGCATACCTTTTGTTCCCCCCCCCTATATTTAAGAAATTATTTCCTATAGTCGACCCCAGAAAGGACTTATGGCAGACAGTCCCCAAGGTCGAGGGGGCGGTTTCTACTCTAAACAAACGCACTACTATTCCTATCGAAGATAGTTGTGCTTTCAAAGATCCTATGGATAAGAAATTAGAGGGTTTGCTTAAAAAGATTTTTGTACAGCAAGGTTACCTTCTACAACCAATTTCATGCATTGTTCCTGTCACTACGGCAGCGTGTTTCTGGTTCGAGGAACTAGAAAAATCGCTCAGTAAAGAATCTTCGTATGAGGAGGTTATGGACAGAGTTCAAGCACTTAAATTGGCTAACTCTTTTGTTTTAGATGCCGCTTTGCAATTAGCTAGATTAGCGGCGAAAAATTCAGGGTTTGCTGTCGTGGCGCGCAGAGTGCTTTGGCTAAAGTCTTGGTCAGTGGATGTGTCTTCCAAGACAAAATTGCTTAACATTCCTTTCAAAGGTAAAACATTATTTGGACCTGATTTGAAAGAGATTATTTCAGACATCACTGGGGGAAAGGGCCACCCCCTCCCACAGGATAGGTCTTTTAAGGCTAATAATAAGCCTAATTTTCGTCCCTTTCGCAGAAAAGGACCAGTCTCTAATTCTGTATCCTCTAAGCAAGAGGGTAATACTTCACAACCCAAACCAGCCTGGAAACCAATGCAAGGCTGGAACAAGGGTAAGCAGGCCAAGAAGCCTACCACTGCTACCAAAACAGCATTAAGGGATAGCCCCCGATCCGGGACCGGATCTAGTGGGGGGGCAGACTTTCTCTCTTTGCTCAGGCTTGGGCAAGAGATGTTCAGGATCCTTGGGCGCTAGAAATAGTTTCTCAAGGTTATCTCCTGGAATTCAAGGAACTACCCCCAAGGGGAAGGTTCCACAGGTCTCAATTATCTTCAAACCAAATAAAGAGACAGGCATTCTTACATTGTGTAGAAGACCTGTTAAAGATGGGAGTGATACATCCAGTTCCAATAAGAGAACAAGGAATGGGATTTTATTCCAATCTGTTCATAGTTCCCAAAAAAGAGGGAACATTCAGACCAATTTTGGATCTAAAGATCCTAAACAAATTTCTCAGGGTACCATCGTTCAAAATGGAAACTATTCGAACGATCCTACCTACTATCCAGGAAAATCAATTTATGACTACCGTGGATTTAAAGGATGCGTACCTACATATTCCTATCCACAAGGAACATCATCAGTTCCTAAGGTTCGCTTTTCTGGACAAGCATTACCAGTTTGTGGAACTTCCATTTGGATTAGCCACTGCTCCAAGGATTTTCACAAAGGTACTAGGGTCCCTTCTAGCGGTTCTAAGACCAAGGGGCATTGCAGTAGTACCTTACTTGGACGACATCCTGATTCAAGCGTCGTCCCTGTCAAAAGCAAAGGCTCATACGGACATCGTCCTAGCCTTTCTCAGATCTCACGGATGGAAGGTGAACAAAGAAAAAAGTTCTCTGTCCCCGTCAACAAGAGTTCCCTTCTTGGGAACAATAATAGATTCCTTAGAAATGAGGATTTTTCTGACAGAGGTCAGAAAATCAAAACTTCTAAGCTCTTGTCAAGTACTTCATTCTGTTCCTCGTCCTTCCATAGCGCAGTGCATGGAAGTAATAGGATTGATGGTTGCAACAATGGACATAGTTCCTTTTGCACGAATTCATCTAAGACCATTACAACTGTGCATGCTCAGACAGTGGAATGGGGATTATACAGACTTGTCTCCGACGATTCAAGTAGATCAAAAGACCAGAGATTCACTCCGTTGGTAGCTGACCCTGGACAATCTGTCACAGGGAATGAGCTTCCGCAGACCAGAGTGGGTCATTGTCACGACCGACGCCAGCCTAGTGGGCTGGGGCGCGGTCTGGGAATCCCTGAAAGCTCAGGGTCTATGGTCTCGGGAAGAGTCTCTTCTCCCGATAAACATTCTGGAACTGAGAGCGATATTCAATGCTCTCAGAGCTTGGCCTCAACTAGCAAAGGCCAAATTCATAAGGTTTCAGTCAGACAACATGACGACCGTTGCATATATCAATCATCAGGGGGGAACAAGGACTTCCCTGGCGATGAAAGAAGTGACCAAGATAATTCAATGGGCGGAGGATCACTCCTGCCACTTGTCTGCGATCCACATCCCAGGAGTGGAAAATTGGGAAGCGGATTTTCTGAGTCGTCAGACATTCCATCCGGGGGAGTGGGAACTCCATCCGGAAATCTTTGCCCAAATAACTCAATTATGGGGCATTCCAGACATGGATCTGATGGCGTCTCGTCAGAACTTCAAGGTTCCTTGCTACGAGTCCAGATCCAGGGATCCCAAGGCGACCCTAGTAGATGCACTAGTAGCACCTTGGACCTTCAACCTAGCTTATGTATTCCCACCGTTTCCTCTCATCCCCAGGCTGGTAGCCAGAATCAATCAGGAGAGGGCCTCGGTGATCTTGATAGCTCCTGCGTGGCCACGCAGGACTTGGTATGCAGACCTGGTGAATATGTCATCGGCTCCACCATGGAAGCTACCTTTGAGACAGGACCTTCTTCTTCAGGGTCCATTCGAACATCCGAATCTGGTTTCTCTCCAACTGACGGCTTGGAGATTGAACGCTTGATTTTATCAAAGCGTGGGTTTTCAGATTCTGTAATAGATACTCTGATTCAGGCTAGAAAGCCTGTAACTAGAAAAATTTACCATAAAATATGGAAAAAATATATCTGTTGGTGTGAATCTAAAGGATTCCCATGGAACAAGATAAAAATTCCTAAGATTCTATCCTTTCTACAAGAAGGTTTGGAGAAAGGATTATCTGCCAGTTCTCTGAAGGGACAGATCTCTGCTTTATCTGTTTTACTTCACAAAAGACTGGCAGCTGTGCCAGATGTTCAAGCATTTGTTCAGGCTCTGGTTAGGATCAAGCCTGTTTACAGACCTTTGACTCCTCCCTGGAGTCTAAATCTAGTTATTTCAGTTCTTCAAGGGGTTCCGTTTGAACCCTTACATTCCGTAGATATTAAGTTATTATCTTGGAAAGTTTTGTTTTTGGTTGCAATTTCTTCTGCTAGAAGAGTTTCAGAGTTATCTGCTCTGCAGTGTTCTCCGCCCTATCTGGTGTTCCATGCAGATAAGGTGGTTTGCGTACTAAGCCTGGTTTTCTTCCGAAAGTTGTTTCCAACAAAAATATTAACCAGGAGATAGTTGTACCTTCTTTGTGTCCGAATCCAGTTTCAAAGAAGGAATGTTTGTTACACAATTTGGACGTAGTCCGTGCTCTAAAATTCTATTTAGAGGCTACTAAAGATTTCAGACAAACATCTTCCTTGTTTGTTGTTTATTCTGGTAAAAGGAGAGGTCAAAAAGCGACTTCTACCTCTCTTTCCTTTTGGCTTAAAAGCATTATCCGATTGGCTTATGAGACTGCCGGACGGCAGCCTCCTGAAAGAATCACAGCTCACTCCACTAGGGCTGTGGCTTCCACATGGGCCTTCAAGAACGAGGCTTCTGTTGACCAGATATGTAAGACAGCGACTTGGTCTTCACTGCACACTTTTGCCAAATTTTACAAATTTGATACTTTTGCTTCTTCGGAGGCTATTTTTGGGAGAAAGGTTTTGCAAGCCGTGGTGCCTTCCATTTAGGTGACCTGATTTGCTCCCTCCCTTCATCCGTGTCCTAAAGCTTTGGTATTGGTTCCCACAAGTAAGGATGACGCCGTGAACCGGACACACCAATGTTGGAGAAAACAGAATTTATGCTTACCTGATAAATTACTTTCTCCAACGGTGTGTCCGGTCCACGGCCCGCCCTGGTTTTTTAATCAGGTCTGATGAATTATTTTCTCTAACTACAGTCACCACGGTATCATATGGTTTCTCCTATATATATTTCCTCCTGTCCGTCGGTCGAATGACTGGGGTGGGCGGAGCCTAGGAGGGATCATGTGACCAGCTTTGCTGGGACTCTTTGCCATTTCCTGTTGGGGAAGAGAATATCCCACAAGTAAGGATGACGCCGTGGACCGGACACACCGTTGGAGAAAGTAATTTATCAGGTAAGCATAAATTCTGTTTTCTTTGAGAATACAAAAACAATCCATATGATAGCACAGTTGGCAAAAACATTTCTTACAAAGGTTGGAGAAAGCAAATGCTACCTGAAAAGAAGGAAACACATTTAATTGGTAAAATGTAGCTGCCTTGCATAACTCTTTGAGAAGCTTCTTTATACCTAGACCATAACGAACTCATAATTCTAGCATGAGCTCTTACAATAAAATATATGAGGATTTATTCTCGAGTAAAAAAGATTGTCCCTTTTTGGATCTAGAAAGGAAGAAAACAATGAAATCAGGCAGGCTTAGCAGCTTCCAAATACCATATTGTCCAATAGTCTGGAGAGGGCAGCCCAAGGCAGAGTAATATGGTAGGCAGGCAGGCAGGCTCTGGTGTCATAGCTGGTTAGCTAAATGCTAAGTCAGAGGCATCTCACACCAGCCATTAGCCCTTTGCTCCCTATTGTGAAGCAGGGTCCCCGGTGCCAGGAACCTGTAGCTGCTGAGAACAAGAGTATGCTGCTGTGAGTCAGGGTGTATGTGCAATTAAGTGGTATGAACCAGCGGATAAGTGAGTGAAGAGTGAGCATAGCTGTGCATGTGTCCGAGTATTGCTATGTTTAACACTTGTCTAGCAAGTTTTCCTGCACAGTATGTTTCAGCACTAACAAATTTAACCCTAATATAAAGAAAAGAAAACAAATGTATTTGAACCATATTAAAACTATGCTTTTAGTGTTTAAATAAATTTGGGATTCCTATTAAGGTTACTTAACCTCTGGGTCTTTGCTTTATATTTTTTAATATATACCTAGGGATAAAAAGACCATTCCTCTTCCCTACAGAAGGTATAGCAGCGATGGTGTAAATTAATTCTGATGTGGAGTCGATGTCTGATACTGATCATTTCGAAAATTGTACATAGTCACATTTACAGAGGAGATTTGAGTATCCATATATTATTTTTGAACTGAGTATAATATAGCATTGCAAGATTAATGTTTGAAGTAAATTTGCAATATGTATGATAGACACATTTTGTTCAATTTTAACACTGCCATAGGTCTAAGTGCATGACATTTATCACGTGCAAATTCACATATTTAACCTTGCATTGACCATGGGACTCATTTCACAATATTTGTCAGCATTTAAAAACTATAACAGGCAACTTTCACACATTTTAAAAATGTTTTTAAAAAACAAAATTTATGTTTACCTGATAAATTTCTTTCTCTTGTGGTGTATCCAGTCCACGGTTCATCCATTACTTGTGGGATATTCTCCTTCCCAACAGGAAGCTGCAAGAGGACACCCACAGCAGAGCTGTCTATATAGCTCCTCCCCTAACTGCCACCCCCAGTCATTCGACCGAAGACAAGCAAGAAAAAGGAGAAACTATAGGGTACAGTGGTGACTGTAGTTTAAAAATAAAAAAACACCTGCCTTAAAGTGACAGGGCAGGCCGTGGACTGGATACACCACAAGAGAAAGAAATTTATCAGGTAAGCATAAATTTTGTTTTCTCTTGTAAGGTGTATCCAGTCCACGGGTTCATCCATTACTTGTGGGATACCAATACCAAAGCTTTAGGACACGGATGAAGGGAGGGACAAGGCAGGCACTTAAACGGAAGGCATCACTGCCTGCAAGACCTTTCTCCCAAAAATAGCCTCTGAGGAAGCAAAAGTATCAAATTTGTAGAATTTAGAAAAAGTATGAAGCGAAGACCAAGTCGCCGCCTTACAAATCTGTTCAACAGAGGCCTCATGTTTAAAAGCCCATGTGGAAGCTACCGCTCTAGTAGAATGAGCTGTAATTCTTTGAGGAGGCTGCTGGCCAGCAGTCTCATAAGCTAAACGGATTATGCTTCTCAGCCAAAAAGAAAGAGAAGTTGCCGAAGCCTTTTGGCCTCTCCTCTTTCCAGAGTAGACAACAAACAATGCAGATGTTTGACGAAAATCCTTAGTAGCTTGCAAATAAAACTTTAAAGCACGAACCACGTCAAGATTGTGTAACAGACGTTCCTTCTTTGAAGAAGGATTAGGACACAGTGACGGAACAACAATTTCCTGATTGATATTCCTATTAGATACTACCTTAGGAAGAAACCCAGGTTTATTACGCAAAACTACCTTATCTGCATGGAAGATCAGATAAGGGGAATCACACTGCAAGGCAGATAACTCTGAAACTCTTCGAGCCGAAGAGATAGCTACTAAAAACAGAACTTTCCAAGATAAAAGCTTGATATCTATGGAATGCAAGGGTTCAAACGGAACCCCTTGAAGAACTTTAAGAGCTAAATTTAAACTCCATGGCGGAGCAACAGGTTAAAACACAGGCCTGATTCTAACCAAAGCCTGACAAAACGCCTGAACGTCTGGAACATCAGCCAGGCGCTTGTGCAAAAGAATAGACAGAGCAGAAAACATAATTTATGTAAGAACTTACCTGCTAAATTCATTTCTTTCATATTAGCAAGAGTCCATGAGCTAGTGACGTATGGGATATACATTCCTACCAGGAGGGGCAAAGTTTCCCAAACCTTAAAATGCCTATAAATACACCCCTCACCACACCCACAATTCAGTTTAACGAATAGCCAAGAAGTGGGGTGATAAGAAAAAAGTGCGAAAGCATATGAAATAAGGAATTGGAATAATTGTGCTTTATACAAAAAAATCAAAACCACCACAAAAAAGGGCGGGCCTCATGGACTCTTGCTAATATGAAAGAAATGAATTTATCAGGTAAGTTCTTACATAAATTATGTTTTCTTTCATGTAATTAGCAAGAGTCCATGAGCTAGTGATGTATGGGATAATGATTACCCAAGATGTGGATCTTTCCACGCAAGAGTCACTAGAGAGGGAGGGATAAAATAAAGACAGCCAATTCCTGCTGAAAATAATCCACACCCAGAATAAAATTTTTAATGAAAAAACATAAGCAGAAGATTCAAACTGAAAACACTGCCTGAAGTACGTTTCTACCAAAAACTGCTTCAGAAGAAGAAAACACATCAAAATGGTAGAATTTAGTAAAAGTATGCAAAGAGGATCAAGTTGCTGCTTTGCAAATCTGATCAACCGAAGCTTCATTCCTAAACGCCCAGGAAGTATAAACTGACCTAGTAGAATGAGCTGTAATCCTTTGAGGCGGAGTGTTACCCGACTCAACATAGACATGATGAAATAAAGATTTCAACCAAGATGCCAAAGAAATGGCAGAAGTTTTCTGGCCTTTCTAAAACCGGAAAAGATAACAAATAGACTAGAAGTCTTTCGGAAAGACTTAGTAGCTTCAACATAATATTACAAAGCTCTAACAGCATCCAAAGAATGCAATGATTTCTCCTTAGAATTCATAGGATTAGGACATAATGAAGGAACCACAATTTCTCTACTAATGTTGTTAGAATTCACAACCTTAGGTAAAAAAAAATTCAAAAGAAGTTCGCAGCACCGCCTTATCCTGATGCAAAATCAGAAAAGGAGACACAAAAAAGAGTAGATAATTCGGAGACTCTTCTGGCAGAAGAGATGGCCAAAGAAACAAAACTTTCCAAGAAAGTAATATAACGACCAAAGAATTCATGGGTTCAAAAGGAGGAGCTTGAAGAGCCCCCAGAACCAAATTCAAACTCCAAGGAGGAGAAATTGACTGAATGACAGGTTTTATACGAACCAAAGGTTGTACAGAACAATGAATATCAGGAAGATTAGTAATCCTTCTGTGAAAAGAACAGAAAGAACAGAGATTTGTCTTTCAAGGAACTTGCGGACAAACCTTTATCTAAACCATCCTGAAGGAACTGTAAAATTCTCGGTATTCAAAAAAGAATGCCAAGAAAAAAGATGAGAAAGACACTAAGAAATATAAGTCTTCCAGACTCTATAATATATCTCTCTAGATACAGATTTACGAGCCTGTCACATAGTATCAATCATAGAGTCAGAGAAACCTCTTTGACCAAGAATCAAGCGTTCAAACTCCATACCTTAAAATTAAGGTTTTGAGATCCTGATGGAAAAAAGAACCTTGAGACAGAAAGACTGGTCTTAACGGAAGAGTCCACAGCTGGCAAGAGGCCATCCGGACAAGATCCGCATACAAAAACCTGTGAGGCCATGCTGGAGCTACCAGCAGGACAAACGAACATTCCTTTAGAATATTGGAGAATACCCTTGGAAGAAGAACTAGAGGCGGAAAGATATAGGCAGGATGACACTTGTAAGAAAGAGATAATGCATCCACTGCCTCCGCCCGAGGATCCCGGGATCCGGACAGATACCAGGGAAGTTTCTTGTTTAGATGAGAAGCCATCAGATCTATTTCTGGGAGTTCCCACATTTGAATAATCTGAGGAAATACCTCTGGGTGAAGAGACCATTCGCCCAGGTGCAACGTTTGGCGACTGAGATAATCCGCTTTCCAATTGTCCATACCTGGGATATGAACCGCAGAGATTAGACAGGAGCTGGATTCCGCCCAAACCAAAATTCGAGATACTTCTTTCATAGCCAGCGGACTGTGAGTCCCTCCTTGATGATTGATGTATGCCACAGTTGTGACATTGCCTGTCTGAAAACAAATGAACAACTCTCTCTTCAGAAGAGGCTAAGACTGAAGAGCTCTGAAAATTGCACGGAGTTCTAAAATATTGATCGGAAATCTCACCTCCTGAGATTCCCAAACCCCTTGTGCCGTCAGATACCCCCACACAGCTCCCCAACCTGTAAGACTTGCATCTGTTGAGATTATAGTCCAGGTCGAAAGAACAAAAAAGCCCCCTGAACTAAACGATGGTGATCTGTCCACCATGTCAGAGAGTGTCGTATAATCGGTTTAAAGATATTAATTGAGATATCTTTGAGTAATCCCTGCACCATTGGTTCAGCATACAGAGCTGAAGAGGTCGCATGTGAAAAACGAGCAAAGGAGATCGCATCTGATGCGGCAGTCCTAAGACCTAAAATTTCCATGCATAAGGCTACCAAAGGGAATGATTGTGACTGAAGGTTTTGAAAAGCTGATATCAATGTTAAACTTCTCTTGTCTGACAAGGACAAAGTCATAGACACTGAATCTATCTAGAAACCTAAAAAGGTTACCCTTGTCTGAGGAATCAATGAACTGATCGGTAAATTGATCCTCCAACCATGAACTTGAAGAAACAACACAAGTCGATTCGTATGAGATTCTTCGAAAATAAGAAGACTGAGCAAGTACCAAGATATCGTCCAAATAAGGAAATACCAAAACCCTGTTCTCTGATTACAGAAAGAAGGGCACCGAGAACCTTTGAAAAAAATTCTTGGAACTGAGGCTAGGCCAAACGGTAGAGCCACAAAATTGGTAATGCTTGTCTAAAAAGAGAATCTTAGACACTAAAAGTGATCTGGATGAATCGGAATATGCGGATACACATCCTGTAAATCTATAGTAGACATAAAATGCCCTTGCTAAACAAAAGGCAGGATAGTCCTACAGTAACCATCTTGAATGTTGGTATCCTTACATAATGATTCAATATTGATAGATCCGGAACTGGTCTGAAGGAATTGACCTTCTTTGGTACAATGAAGAGATAAAATAAAACCCCAGCCCCTGTTCCAGAACTGGAACTGGCATAATTACTCCAGCCAACTCTAGATCTGAAACACATTTCAGAAATGCTGAGCCTTTGCTGTGTTAACTGGGACACGGGAAAGAAAAAAATCTCTTAGCAGGAGGCCTTAACTTGAAGCCAATTCTGTACCTTTCTGAAACAATGTTCTGAAACCAGAAATTGAGAACGGAATTGATCCAAATTTCTTTGAAGAAAACGTAATCTGCCCCATACCAGCTGAGCTGGAATAAGGACCGCACCTTCATGGGTACCTAGGAGCTGGCTATAGGTTTCTATAAGGCTTGGATATATTCCAAACTGAAAATAGTTTCCAAAACTGATACCGCTCCTGAGGAAGAAAGATCAGGCTTTCGTTCCTAGTTGTGAATAATAATTAATTACCCTGGAAAAAAAGGGAAAGCAAAGATGACTTAGAAGACATATCAGCATTCCAAGTTTAATCCATAAAGCTTTTCTAGCTAAAATAGCTAGAGACATATACCTGACATCAACTCTAATGATATCAAAAGATGGTATCACCAATAAAATTATTAGCATGTTATAGAATAATAATAATGCTATAAAATTATGATCTGTTACTTGTTGCGCTAAAGCTCCTAACCAAAAAGTTGAAGCTGCAGCAACATCCGCTAAAAATATAGCAGGTCTAAGAAGATTACCTGAACATAAGTAAGCTTTTCTTAGAAAGGATTCAATTTTCCTATTTAAAGAATCCTTAAATGAAGTACTATCTGCCATAGGAATAGCAGTACATTTAGTAGGAGTAGAGACAGCCCCATAACCTTAGGGATTTTGTCCCAAAAAACTCTAATCTGTCAGATGGCACAGGATATAATTGCTTAAACGTTTAGAAGGAGTAAAAGAATTACCCAAAATATTCCATTCCCTGGAAATTACTTCAGAAATAGCATCAGGGAGATTAAACACTTCTGGAATAACTACAGGAGATTTAAAAACCTTATTTAAACGTTTTAGATTTAGTATCAAGAAGACCAGAATCTTCTATTTCTAATGCAATTAATACTTCTTTAAATAAAGAACCATTTATCAGTATCAGAATGATGATGTTCATTTAAAAATTCATCTGAAAAAAGAGAAGTTTTAAAAGACTTTTATGTAAACTAGAAGGAGAAATAACAGACATAGCCTTCTAAATGGATTTAAAAAATAAAATCTCTTATGTTTATCAGGAACACTCTGAAAATTAGATGTTGATGGAACAGCAACAGATAATGTAACAGTACTAAAGGAAATTTTATCTGCATTAATAAGTTTGTCATGACATGCAATACAAACAACAGCTGGAGAAACAGATACCAAAAATTTATAGCAGATACACTTAGCTTGGTAGCTCCAGCACTAGACAGCGATTTTCCTGTAGTATCTTCTGACTCAGATGCAACGTGAGACATCTTGCAATATGTAAGAGAAAAAACAACATATAAAGCAAAATTGATCAAATTCCTTAAATGACAGTTTCAGGAATGGGAAAAAATGCCAAAGAACAAGCTTCTAGCAACCAGAAGCAATGAAAAATAAGACTTAAATAATGTGGAGACAAGAGCGACGCCCATATTTTTTTAGCGCCAAATAAGACGCCCACATTATTTGGCGCCTAAATGCTTTTGGCGCCAAAAATGACGCCACATCCGGAACGCCGACACTTTTGGCGCAAAATAACGTAAAAAAATGACGCAACTTCCGGCGACACGTATGACGCCGGAAACGGAAAAGATTTTTTGCGCCAAAAAAGTCCGCGCCAAGAATGACGCAATAAAATGAAGCATTTTCAGCCCCCGCGAGCCTAACAGCCCACAGGGAAAAAGAGTCAAATTTTTGAAGGTAAGAAAAAATGATTAATTCAAATGCATTATCCCAAATATGAAACTGACTGTCTGAAAAATAAGGAATGTTGAACATTCTGAGTCAAGGCAAATAAATGTTTGAATACATATATTTAGAACTTTATAAACAAAGTGCCCAACCATAGCTTAGAGTGTCACAGAAAATAAGATTTACTTACCCCAGGACACTCATCTACATGTTTGTAGAAAGCCAAACCAGTACTGAAACGAGAATCAGCAGAGGTAATGGTATATATAAGAGTATATCGTCGATCTGAAAAGGGAGGTAAGAGATGAATCTCTACGACCGATAACAGAGAACCTATGAAATAGACCCCGTAGAAGGAGATCACTGCATTCAAATAGGCAATACTCTCTTCACATCCCTCTGACATTCACTGCACGCTGAGAGGAAAACCGGGCTCCAACTTGCTGCGGAGCGCATATCAACGTAGAATCTAGCACAAACTTACTTCACCACCTCCATCGGAGGCAAAGTTTGTAAAACTGAATTGTGGGTGTGGTGAGGGGTGTATTTATAGGCATTTTAAGGTTTGGGAAACTTTGCCCCTCCTGGTAGGAATGTATATCCCATACGTCACTAGCTCATGGACTCTTGCTAATTACATGAAAGAAATCTGTCCCTTTAAGGAATTAGCCGATATTCCCTTTTCCAATCCTTCTTGGAGAAAAGATAGTATCCTAGGAATCCTGACCTTACTCCATGAGTAACCCTTGGATTCACACCAATGATGATATTTACACCATATCTTATGATAGATTTTCCTGGTGACAGGCTTTCGAGCCTGAATCAAAGTATCAATGACCAACTCGGAGAAACCACGTTTTGATAAAATCAAGCGTTCAATCTCCAAGCAGTCAGACGCAGAGAAGTTAGATTTGGATGTTTGAATGGACCTTGGAGTAGAAGGTCCTGCCTCAGCGGCAGAGTCCATGGTGGAGAGGATGACATGTCCACCAGATCCGCATACCAAGTCCTGCGTGGCCATGCAGGCGCTATCAAAATCACTGAAGCTCTCTCCTGCTTGATCTTGGCAATCAGACGAGGGAGGAGAGGAGACGGTGGAAACACATAAGCCAGGTTACTGCTAGAGCATCTATCAGCGCTGCCTGGGGATCCCTTGACCTGGACCCGTAACAAGGAAGCTTGGCGTTCTGACGAGACGCCATCAGATCTGGTTTGCCACAAAGTTGAATCAGCTGGGCAAATAACTCCGGATGGAGCTCCCACTCCCCCGGATGAAAAGTCTGCAAGACTTAGAAAATCTGCCTCCCAGTTCTCTACTGCTGGGATATGGATAGCTGATAGATGGCAAGAGTGAACCTCTGCCCATAGAATTATCTTAGAAACCTCCATCATTGCCAGGGGACTCCTTGTTCCCCCCTGATGATTGATATAGGCTACAGTCGTGATATTGTCCGACTGAAATCTGATGAACTTGGCCGCAGCTAGTTGAGGCCAAGCCTGAAGAGCATTGAATATCGCTCTTAGTTCCAGAATGTTTATCGGAAGGAGGGCTTCCTCCTGAGTACACGAACCCTGAGCCTTCAGGGAGTTCCAGACTGCGCCCCAGCCCAGAAGGCTGGCATCTGTCGTCACTATAGTCCACTCTGGCCTGCGGAAACTCATTCCCCTGGACAGATGGGCCCGAGATAACCACCAGAGAAGAGAATCCCTCGTCTCTTGATCCATATTTAACAGAGGAGACAAATCTGTGTAGTCCCCATTCCACTGGTTGAGCATGCAAAGTTGCAGTGGTCTGAGATGTAGGCGGGCAAATGGAACTATGTCCATTGCCGCTACCATTAGGCCGATCATTTCCATACACTGAGCCACTGTTGGCCGAGAAGTGGAATGAAGAGCACAGCAAGAAGTTAGAAGTTTTGATATCCTGACTTCTGTCAGAAATATTTTCATTTCTACTGAATCTATCAGAGTTCCTAGGAAGGAAACTCTTGTGAGAGGAGAGAGAGAACTCTTTTCTATGTTCACTTTCCACCAGTGAGACCTTAGAAAGGCAAGAACAATGTCCGTATGGGACTTGGCGATTTGAAAAGTCGACGCCTGAATCAGAATGTCGTCTAGGTAAGGGGCTACCGCTATGCCCCGCGGCCTTAGAGCCACCAGAAGGGACCCTAGAACCTTCGTAAAGATTCTTGGTGCCGTGGCTAACCCGAAGGGAAGAGCCACAAACTGGTAATGACTGTCTAGGAAGGCGAACCTGAGGAACTGATGATGATCTCTGTGAATCGGAATTTGGAGATAAGCATCCTTTAAGTCCACGGTAGTCATATATTGACCCTCCTGGATCATAGGGAGGATGGTTCGGATTGTCTCCATCTTGAAGGATGGGACCCTGAGAAATTTGTTTAGGATCTTGAGATCCAAGATAGGTCTGAAAGTTCCCTCTTTTTTGGGAACTATAAACAGGCTTGAATAAAAACCCAGCCCCTGTTCCTCTCTTGGAACTGGGTGGATCACTCCCATAACCAGTAGGTCTTGAACGCAACGTAAGAATGCCTCTCTTTTGATCTGGTTTACAGATAGTTGTGAGAGATGAAATCTCCCCTTTGGAGATGAACCTTTGTTTCCCAGGGATATCTTCTGGATTTCGATCTCTAGCGCCCAAAGATCCTGGACGTCTCTTGCCCAAGCCTGGGCGAAGAGAGAAAGTCTGCCCCCTACTAGATCCGGTCCTGGATCGGGGGCTACTCCTTCATGCTGTCTTAGAGGCAGCCGCAGGTTTCTTGGCCTGCTTCCCCTTGTTACAAGCCTGGTTAGGTCTCCAGACTGGTTTGGACTGGGCGAAATTTCCCTCTTGTTTTGCATTAGAGGAAACTGAAGCTGCGCCACTCTTGAAGTTTCGAAAGGAACGAAAATTATTCTGTTTGGTCCTTAACTTATTGGACCTATAGTGAGGAAGGGCGTGACCCTTTCCTCCATTAATATCAGAAATGATCTCCTTCAGACCAGGCCCGAATAGGGTCTGTCCCTTGAAGGGGATGTTAAGAAGCTTAGACTTTGAAGTAACGTCTGCTGACCAGGACTTAAGCCATAGCGCCCTACGCGCCAAAATGGCAAAACCTGAATTCTTAGTCGTTAGTTTGGTTAACTGAAAAACGGCATCAGAAATAAAGGAATTAGCTAACTTAAGAGCTTTAATCCTGTCTAGAATATCGTCTAGCGGAGTCTCCACCTGCAGAGCCTCCTCAAGAGACTTGAACCAAAAAGCCGCTGCAGCAGTAACTGGGGCTATGCATGCAAGAGGCTGGAGAATAAAACCTTGATGAATAAAAATTTTCTTAAAGTGAAAGTAAAGTATTCCTCATTGCAATATATCCTAATACTCTATTGGTTCAATATATCATTTTCGTCTGTTTTTTTTTTCCTTTACTTCGATCTAATCATTTATATTTCAATTATTTATTTCCCTACCGTTATTGGCTTTACTCCTCCCACCCTCCTCTTCCTGGATTTTGTAGTCATTATGTATAGAGCAGTCCCACCCGCTCTACACGTAGGCTTCAAAGCTCGTTCACGATATTGCTATCTATTGCGCATGCGCTAATCGGCGATCGGCGTCCAAATGCGCATGAAAAGTTTCTCATCCCCTATCGAAAATGCGCATGCGTCAAACGGTTGGGATACATAATACTGAATGAATAGAAACAATGCATGCGGGAATTGTGAACACGCGACTGATATCAACTTGTTTTTATTGGACTCCGTGCATGCGCATGCGAGCAGGCTGTGACGTAGCTTTCTGGCCGCCGATCGGCCAGAAAGTCAATTGGTAAATACAAAAAAACGTGACAAGGAAATAAAGTGACTCAGCAGAGACGGGCTGAATTGAAGAGGACAAAAATATGCGGTTACATGCGGCGAAAAGGGTATTTATGTGCACAATTTAAAAATATCATGAATGAAAGTGCTAATTTAATCATTTATGTAAATCTGCAGAGCTGAAGAGATAAGTTTACTTTCACTTTAAGGAGACCCTCCAATTTTTTATCCATAGGATCTAAGAAAGCACAACTGTCCTCGACGGGGATAGTTGTACGCTTAGCTAGGGTAGAAACTGCTCCCTCCACCTTAGGGACCGTCTGCCACGAGTCCCATACGGCGGAATCTATGGGAAACATCTTTTTGAAAGCAGGAGGGGGAGAGAACGGAACACCTGGTCTATCCCATTCCTTAGTAATAATTTCCGAAAACCTCTTAGGGACTGGAAAAACATCAGTGTAAACAGGCACTGCAAAGTATTTGTCCATTTTACACAATTTCTCTGGAACCACAATGGGGTCACAATCATCCAGAGTCGCTAAAACCTCCCTAAGCAATAAGCGGAGGTGTTCAAGCTTAAATTAAAACGCTGTCATTTAAGAATCAGACTGAAGCAACGCCTTCCCTGAGTCTGAAATGTCACCCACAGATAGAAGCTCACCTGCCTCGGCTTCTAAGCATTGTGAGGGTATATCGAACACAGGCATTAAAGCGTCAGAAAGCTCTGTATTAGTTCTAGCCCCAGAGCTGTCTCACTTTCCTTATAACCCTGGCAGTTTGGAAAATACCTCTGTGAGGGTAGCATTCATAACTGCCGCCATGTCCTGTAAGGTAAAAGAATTAGACGCGCTAGATGTACTTGGCGTCACTTGAGCGGGAGTTATAGGTTCTGACACATGGGGAGAGCTAGATGGCATAATCTCCCTTTTTTCAGTCAGAGAATCCCCTGGAGATAAATCTTTAAGCGCCATAATATGGTCTTTATAGTTTATAGAAATTTCAGTACATTTGGTACACATTCTAAGAGGGGGTTCCACCATGGCTTCTAAACATATTGAACAAGGAGTTTCCTCTATGTCAGACATGTTTAACAGACTAGTAATGAGACAAGCAAGCTTGGAAAAAACTTTAATAAAGGTGAAACAGCAATTAAACAAAAACATTACTGTGCCTTTAAGAGAAAAAAACTAACACAAACGGCAAAACAGTGTAAAAATATAGTAAAGTCTTTGAAATTTTTACAGTGTGTGTAAGGGACTAAAGCAACATTGCACCCACTTGCAAATGGATGATTAACCCCTTAGGCCCCAAACCGGATTTACAAACGTTAAAAAACGTTAAAAGACAGTTAAGCACCCTGCCACAGCTCTGCTGAGGCTCCTACCTGCCCTCAAGTACGATTTTGTGCAGAAATAAACCCCTTAGAATGGTCCTCAGGTGCCAGAGGACTCCTCTAGGGAAGCTGGATGTCTCAGTCTGAATTAAAACTGCGCATTTAGAGCGCTAAAATAGGCCCCTCCCACCATGTACTGGATGCCAGAGGGGCCTTAAGAAAATACTCCTAGGAGTATCTGATTAGCCATGTGGAAACTATGCCCCAAATAAAGAGTTATCTCCCTCAGAGAAAAAAAACGTCCTATTTTTGAATTAATGTAAACGTTTTGTCACTAAGTAATAAGAGTATTAACATGAGTATTACCCTTTTTTGTAAGCATGATCCCAGTCACTGTTAAATCACTGCATCAGGCTTACCTCAAATACACAAGGCTCTGTCAGCATTTTCTAGAACTCATTCATCTCTCTAGAAATAAAAATACTGAACATACCTCAAAGCAGGTAATCTGCAGACCGTTCCTCCAACTGAAGTTGTCCCATACTCTTCAGTTATGTGTGAGAACAGCAATGGACCTTAGTTACAAACCGCTAAGATCATCAACCTCCAGGCAGAACTCTTCTTCTAATTTCTGCCTGAGAGTAAAACAGTACAACGCTGGTACCGTTTAAAAATAACAAACTTTTGATTGAAGGTAAAACTACACTAAGTCGCCACATATCTCTTGATACTTCCTATCTTGTCGAGAGCTGCAAGAGAATGAATGGGGGTGGCAGTTAGGGGAGGAGCTATATAGACAGCTCTGCTTTGGGTGTCCTCTTGCAGCTTCCTGTTGGGAAGGAGAATATCCCACAAGTAATGGATGAACCCGTGGACTGGATACACCTTACAAGAGAAAAACATTTCCTCAGGTTTTACAGTTGTTTGCATCTTAAATTTTACCTTACTTTGTAGCATGTTATTTGCTTATGTATAAGGGCTCTGACCAAATAAACCATGCACAGAAAAGCCTCCAAGTTATTCTTAGAAAAGAGTAGAATAACAAATCAACAATCTAGATCAAATTATTTAATACTAATTAGATTTAAAACTGCCTTTGGGAGGAAGAAACATAATTTATGCTTACCTGATAAATTTATTTCTCTTGTAGTGTATCCAGTCCACGGATCATCCATTACTTATGGGATATTAACTCCTCCCCAACAGGAAGTGCAAGAGGATTCACCCAGCAGAGCTGCTATATAGCTCCTCCCCTAACTGCCATTACCAGTCATTCGACCGAAAACATGCAGAGAAAGGAAAACCATAGGGTGCAGTGGTGACTATAGTTTAATGGAAAAATTACCTGCCTTAAAGTGACAGGGCGGGCCGTGGACTGGATACACTACAAGAGAAATAAATTTATCAGGTAAGCATAAATTATGTTTTCTCTTGTTAAGTGTATCCAGTCCACGGATCATCCATTACTTATGGGATACCAATACCAAAGCTAAAGTACACGGATGACGGGAGGGACAGGCAGGCTCTTTATACGGAAGGAACCACTGCCTGAAGAACCTTTCTCCCAAAAACAGCCTCCGAAGAAGCAAAAGTGTCAAATTTGTAAAATTTGGAAAAAGTATGAAGAGAAGACCAAGTTGCAGCCTTGCAAATCTGTTCAACAGAAGCCTCATTCTTAAAGGCCCAAGTGGAAGCCACAGCTCTAGTAGAATGTGCTGTAATTCTTTCAGGAGGCTGCTGTCCAGCAGTCTCATAGGCTAACCGTATTATGCTACGAAGCCAAAAGGAGAGAGAGGTAGCCGAAGCTTTTTGACCTCTCCTCTGACCAGAATAAACGACAAACAGGGAAGACGTTTGTCGAAAATCCTTAGTTGCCTGTAGATAAAATTTCAGGGCACGGACTACATCTAGATTGTGTAGCAGACGTTCCTTTTTCGAAGAAGGATTAGGACACAAAGATGGAACCACAATCTCTTGATTGATATTCCTGTTAGTGACCACCTTAGGTAGGAACCCAGGTTTAGTACGCAGAACTACCTTGTCTGAATGAAAAATCAGATAAGGAGAATCACAATGTAAGGCAGATAACTCAGAGACTCTTCGAGCCGAGGAAATCGCCATTAAAAACAGAACTTTCCAAGATAACAACTTGATATCAATGGAATGAAGGGGTACAAACGGAACCCCCTGTAAAACATTAAGAACTAAGTTCAAACTCCATGGTGGAGCAACAGTTTTAAACACAGGCTTGATCCTAGCTAAAGCCTGACAAAAAGCTTGAACGTCCGGAACTTCTGGCAGACGTTTGCGTAAAAGAATGGACAGAGCTGAACTAGCGGATAAACCCTTTTCTAAACCTTCTTGTAGAAAAGACAATATCCTCGGAATCCTAACCTTACTCCATGAGTAACTCTTGGATTCGCACCAATATAAGTATTTGCGCCATATCTTATGGTAAATCTTTCTGGTAACAGGCTTCCTAGCCTGTATTAAGGTATCAATAACTGACTCAGAAAAACCACGTTTTGATAAAATCAAGCGTTCAATTTCCAAGCAGTCAGCTTCAGAGAAATTAGATTTTGATGTTTGAAGGGACCCTGGATCAGAAGGTCCTGTTTCAGAGGTAGCGACCAAGGTGGACAGGATGACATGTCCACTAGATCTGCATACCAAGTCCTGCGTGGCCATGCAGGCGCTATTAGAATCACTGATGCTCTCTCCTGTTTGATTCTGGCAATCAATCGAGGAAGCATCGGGAAGGGTGGAAACACATAAGCCATCCCGAAGGTCCAAGGTGCTGTCAAAGCATCTATCAGAACCGCTCCCGGATCCCTAGATCTGGACCCATAACGAGGAAGCTTGGCGTTCTGTTGAGACGCCATGAGATCTATCTCTGGTTTGCCCCAACGTCGAAGTATTTGGGCAAAGACCTCCGGATGAAGTTCCCACTCCCCCGGATGAAAAGTCTGACGACTTAAGAAATCCGCCTCCCAGTTCTCCACTCCCGGGATGTGGATTGCTGACAGGTGGCAAGAGTGAGACTCTGCCCAGCGAATTATCTTTGATACTTCCATCATTGCTAGGGAGCTTCCTGTCCCTCCCTGATGGTTGATGTAAGCTACAGTCGTGATGTTGTCCGACTGAAACCTGATGAACCCCCGAGTTGTTAACTGGGGCCAAGCCAGAAGGGCATTGAGAACTGCTCTCAATTCCAGAATGTTTATTGGTAGGAGACTCTCCTCCTGATTCCATTGTCCCTGAGCCTTCAGAGAATTCCAGACAGCGCCCCAACCTAGTAGGCTGGCGTCTGTTGTTACAATTGTCCAGTCCGGCCTGCTGAATGGCATCCCCCTGGACAGATGTGTCCGAGAAAGCCACCATAGAAGAGAATTTCTGGTCTCTTGATCCAGATTCAGAGTAGGGGACAAGTCTGAGTAATCCCCATTCCACTGACTTAGCATGCACAATTGCAGCGGTCTGAGATGTAGGCGTGCAAAGGGTACTATGTCCATTGCTGCTACCATTAAGCCGATCACCTCCATGCATTGAGCTACTGACGGGTGTTGAATGGAATGAAGGACACGGCATGCATTTTGAAGCTTTGTTAACCTGTCTTCTGTCAGGTAAATCTTCATTTCTACAGAATCTATAAGAGTCCCCAAGAAGGGAACTCTTGTGAGTGGAAAGAGAGAACTCTTCTTTTCGTTCACCTTCCATCCATGCGACCTTAGAAATGCCAGTACTAACTCTGTATGAGACTTGGCAGTTTGAAAGCTTGAAGCTTGTATCAGAATGTCGTCTAGGTACGGAGCTACCGCAATTCCTCGCGGTCTTAGTACCGCCAGAAGAGCACCCAGAACCTTTGTGAAGATTCTCGGAGCCGTAGCCAATCCGAATGGAAGAGCTACAAACTGGTAATGCCTGTCTAGAAAGGCAAACCTTAGATACCGGTAATGATCTTTGTGAATCGGTATGTGAAGGTAAGCATCCTTTAAATCCACTGTGGTCATGTACTGACCCTTTTGGATCATGGGTAAAATTGTCCGAATAGTTTCCATTTTGAACGATGGAACTCTTAGGAATTTGTTTAGGATCTTTAAATCCAAGATTGGCCTGAAAGTTCCCTCTTTTTTGGGAACCACAAACAGATTTGAGTAAAACCCTTGTCCTTGTTCCGACCGCGGAACCGGATGGATCACTCCCATTAATAAAAGATCTTGTACGCAGCGTAGAAACGCCTCTTTCTTTATTTGGTTTGTTGACAACCTTGACAGATGAAATCTCCCTCTTGGGGGAGAGAATTTGAAGTCTAGAAGGTATCCCTGAGATATGATCTCTAACGCCCAGGGATCCTGGACATCTCTAGCCCAAGCCTGGGCGAAGGGAGAAAGTCTGCCCCCCACTAGATCCGTTCCCGGATCGGGGGCCCTCGATTCATGCTGTCTTAGGGGCAGCAGCAGGTTTCCTGGCCTGCTTGCCCTTGTTCCAGGACTGGTTAGGTCTCCAGCCTTGTCTGTAGCGAGCAACAGCTCCTTCCTGTTTTGGTGCAGAGGAAGTTGATGCTGCTCCTGCTTTGAAATTACGAAAGGAATGAAAATTAGACTGTCTAGCCTTAGGTTTGGCTCTGTCTTGAGGCAGGGCATGGCCTTTACCTCCTGTAATGTCAGCGATAATTTCTTTCAACCCGGGCCCGAATAAGGTCTGCCCTTTGAAAGGTATATTAAGCAATTTAGATTTAGAAGTAACGTCAGCTGACCAGGATTTTAGCCACAGTGCTCTGCGTGCCTGAATGGCGAATCCGGAATTCTTAGCCGTAAGTTTAGTTAAATGTACTACGGCATCTGAAATAAATGAGTTAGCTAACTTAAGGGCTTTAAGCTTGTGTGTAATCTCATCTAATGGAGCTGATTCAAGTGTCTCTTCCAGAGACTCAAACCAAAATGCTGCTGCAGCCGTGACAGGCGCAATGCATGCAAGAGGTTGCAATATAAAACCTTGTTGAACAAACATTTTCTTAAGGTAACCCTCTAACTTTTTATCCATTGGATCTGAAAAGGCACAGCTATCCTCCACCGGGATAGTGGTACGCTTAGCTAAAGTAGAAACTGCTCCCTCCACCTTAGGGACCGTTTGCCATAAGTCCCGTGTGGTGGCGTCTATTGGAAACATCTTTCTAAATATCGGAGGGGGTGAGAACGGCACACCGGGTCTATCCCACTCCTTAGTAACAATTTCAGTAAGTCTCTTAGGTATAGGAAAAACGTCAGTACTCGCCGGGTACCGCAAAATATTTATCCAACCTACACATTTTCTCTGGTATTGCAACTGTGTTACAATCATTCAGAGCCGCTAACACCTCCCCTAGTAATACACGGAGGTTTTCCAGCTTAAATTTAAAATATCTGAATCCAGTTTGTTTGGATCAGAACCGTCACCCGCAGAATGAAGCTCTCCGTCCTCATGTTCTGCAAATTGTGACGCAGTGTCTGACATGGCCCTAATATTATCAGCGCACTCTGTTCTCACCCCAGAGTGATCACGCTTACCTCTTAGTTCTGGTAATTTAGCCAAAACTTCAGTCATAACAGTAGCCATATCCTGTAATGTGATTTGTAATGGCCGCCCAGATGTACTCGGCGCTACAATATCACGCACCTCCCGAGCGGGAGATGCAGGTACTGACACGTGAGGCGAGTTAGTCGGCATAACTCTCCCCTCGTTGTTTGGTGAAATATGTTCAATTTGTACAGATTGACTTTTATTTAAAGTAGCATCAATACAGTTAGTACATACATTTCTATTGGGCTCCACTTTGGCTTTAGCACATATAGCACAGATATCTTCCTCTGAATCAGACATGTTTAACACACTAGCAAATAAACTAGCAACTTGGAAATACTTTTCAAGTAATTTACTATAATATGAAAACGTACTGTGCCTATAAGAAGCACAGAAAAAGTTATGACAGTTGAAAATTAATAAACTGAAAAGTTATAGCATCAAATCTTTGTAAAAAACACAATTTTAGCAAAGGATTGCTCCCATTAGCAAAGGATAACTAACCCTGATAGCAGAAAAAAAAAAAAAAATACAGAAATAAACGTTTTTTTTTTTATCACAGTCAACTACAATCTCACAGCTCTGCTGTGAGTGATTACCTCCCTCAAAACAAGTTTTGAAGACCCCTGAGTTCTGTAGAGATGAACCGGATCATGCAGGGAAGACAATAAACTTCTGACTGAATTTTTTGATGCGTAGCAAAAGCACCAAAAAAGGTCCCTCCCCCTCAAACATAACAGTGAGAGAGATCAGTAAACTGTCATAAATTAAATAAAACGACTGCCAAGTGGAAAAAAATAGTGCCCAAAACATTTTTTCACCCAGTACCTCAGAAAATTAAACGATTTTACATGCCAGCAAAAAACGTTTAACATTAATAAATTGAGTGTTATTAAAAAGCCTGTTGCTAGTCCCTGCAAATTAGGCTAAAGTTTTATGCATACAGTATAATTCCAGTGAAGTGCCATTCCCCAGAATACTGAAGTGTAAAATATACATACATGACAGCCTGATACCAGTTGCTGCTACTGCATTTAAGGCTGAGTTTACATTATATCGGTATGGCAGAATTTTCTCATCAATTCCATTGTCAGAAAATAATAAGCTGCTACATACCTCTTTGCAGATTAATCTGCCCGCTGTCCCCTGATCTGAAGTTTACCTCTCCTCAGATGGCCGAGAAACAGCAATATGATCTTAACTACTCCGGCTAAAATCATAGAAAAACTCAGGTAGATTCTTCTTCAAATTCTACCAGAGAAGGAATAACACACTCCGGTGCTATTATAAAATAACAAACTTTTGATTGAAGGTATGAAACTAAGTATAATCACCACAGTCCTCTCACACATCCTATCTATTCGTTGGGTGCAAGAGAATGACTGGTAATGGCAGTTAGGGGAGGAGCTATATAGCAGCTCTGCTGGGTGAATCCTCTTGCACTTCCTGTTGGGGAGGAGTTAATATCCCATAAGTAATGGATGATCCGTGGACTGGATACACTTAACAAGAGAAAACTAAATTTATTCTTACATGATAAATTCCTTTCTTTCTTGGTGGCGAGAGTCTATGATTCATTACTGTTGGGATTTAATCACCTGGCCACCAGGAGGAGGCCAAGACACCCTACAGCAAGAGCTTTAAAGGGACATTGTACACTAGATTTTTCTTTGCATAAATGTTTTGTAGATAATACATTTATATAGCCCACCTGGAGGCGTTTTTGTAAAAATGTATAGTTTTGCTTATTTTCAAATAACATTGTGCTGATTTTCAGACTCCTAACCAAGTCCCAACGTATAAGGTGTATACTTATATCAGCGCTACAATGTCCCTGTTATGGGATAAAGTGCTTAAGGTGGTGTCCACGATAAGTTTTATCTAACAGTGCAAATGGTATAATACAAACAATATGTCTTATAGTATATAAAATTTAATATGGTTACAATGCATATTCAACAAAACAAAAATACATTTTAAAAAATATAAAAAATATATTACAAATATTAAAAACAATGTATCGATTTACTAAAACCTAACGTACTTTCTAACCTAATAATCCACTATCTAATAACCAGTATTGTGATCAATAAGGATACGTAAAATATTGAGATCAGAACAACTGTATGATAATTAATTTAACATATTACAGCATGTCTAGTATATAAAAAAGTCCAAAATTATGTCTATATGAAATAGTCCCAAACAAATGTCCAAATTGGATTCCAATCCTATAGAACGATTAAGTGTTGGAGATGAAAAATCCGTGTGTAATGTGAGAAAAAATCCAAAAAAATCTAGAAAATGTGAAAAAAGTTATGAAAAATATGAATATATATATATATATATATATATATATATATATATATATATATATATTTTAAAGGTGAAAATTAAAAAATAAAAATGTTTGATAAAAAATGTAAAAAATGTGGCCAAAAAAAGTGAAAAAAGGCGGTGTACACCTAAAATGTATGTGAAAAAAATTCCTAAAGAGGATCCTTTGATAATGTCTTAAAGGACTGAAGATATGTATCCAAAATAATCGTGTAAGGTTCCTTTTTAAATAAATCCTTGGGGCGCGATCCGATATCGATCGCAGTTTGCGGCGCAAGCGAGGGAACCGGCGTCGCCCGCAGTTTCAGCTCGCAACTCGAGCCATCCCATATAGGTCGCCGTCAGATGCTAACGTGCCGTAAGTCTGACAAACCAGCGATGTCCAGAAATCTGCGTAAGTACAAATTTCTGGCGTCGCCAGTGACTTGCGCCACGTTAGAATCTGCCGGCGCCTATAAAACCTGACTAAAGTCTAAAACACCCGCACTGTCTAACACGCCTCCCTAACATAGCCCGCACTGTCTAACACGCCTCCCTAACATAGCCCGCACTGTCTAACCCTCTATCCGCTATCCCCCCTCACTAGCCTAACAATAAAAATGCTATTAACCCCTAAACCGCCGCTCCCGTACCCCGCCGCAACCTAATAAAGTTATTAACCCCTAAACCGCCGCTCCCGTACCCCGCCGCCAGCTATATTATATCTATAACCCCCTAAAGTGAGCCCCTAACACCGCCGCCATCTATATTAAAATTATTAACCCCTAATGTAAGCCCCTTACACCGCCGCCATCTCTATTAAAATGATTAACCCCTAATTTAATCTACCTACCCCGCCGCCAGCTATATTATCTATATTAACCCTAAGTATATTATAGTTAATATAGGTATTACATTATATATATTAACTATATTAACCCTAATTATATTAGGGTTAATATAGTTAATATAGTTACTATAGTATTTATATTAACTATATTAACTCTATCTAACCCTAACTAAATTTATATTAAATTAATCTAATTCATTTATAAACTAAAATGTTCCTATTTAAATCTAAATACTTACCTATAAAATAAACCCTAAGATAGCTACAATATAATTAATAATTACATTGTAGCTATGTTAGGGTTAATATTTATTTTACAGGTAAATTGTTAATTATTTTAACTAGGTATAATAGATATTAAATAGTTATTAACTATTTAATATCTACCTAGTTAAAATAATTACCCAATTACCTGTAAAATAAATCCTAACCTAAGTTACAAATACACCTACACTATCAATAAATTTAATAAACTACTAACATCTATCTAAAAATACAATTAAATTAACTAAACTAAATTACAAAAAAAAAAAAACACTAAATTACAAAAAATAAAAAAAAGATTACAAGATATTTAAGCTAATTACACCTATTCTAAGCCCCCTAATAAAATAATAAACCCCCAAAATAAAAAAAATTCCCTGCCCTATTCTAAATTCAACAAATTTCAAAGCTCTTTACCTTACCAGCCCTTAAAAGGGCCTTTTGTGGGGCATGCCCCAAAGAATTCAGCTCTTTTGCATACAAGAAATACAATACCCCCCCCCATTACAACCCACCACCCACATACCCCTATTCTAAACCCACCCAAACCCCCCTTAAAAAAGCCTAACACTACCCCCCTGAAGATCTCCCTACCTTGTCTTCACCACACCGGGCCGAACTCCTGATCCGATCCGGGCGATGTCTTCCTCCAAGCGGCAAAGAAGAATTCTTCCTCCGGCGATGTCTTCCTCCAAGCGGCAAAGAAGAATTCTTCCTCCGGCGAAGTCTTCCTCCAAGCGGCAGCATAGTCTTCATTCTTCCGGCGGCATCTTCAATCTTCTTTCTTCGCTCCGCCGCCGCGGAGCATCCATCCCGGCCGACTGCTGAACTTGGAATGATGTACCTTTAAATGACGTCATCCAAGATGGCGTCCGCCGAATTCCGATTGGCTGATAGGATTCTATCAGCCAATCGGAATTAAGTTAAAAAATTCTGATTGGCTGATTGAATCAGCCAATCAGATTCAAGTTCAATCCGATTGGCTGATCCAATCAGCCAATCAGATTGAGCTCGCATTCTATTGGCTGATCGGAACAGCCAATAGAATGCGAGCTCAATCTGATTGGCTGATTGGATCAGCCAATCGGATTGAACTTGAATCTGATTGGCTGATTCAATCAGCCAATCAGATTTTTTTAACTTAATTCCGATTGGCTGATAGAATCCTATCAGCCAATCGGAATTCGGCGGACGCCATCTTGGATGACGTCATTTAAAGGTACATCATTCCAAGTTCAGCAGTCGGCCGGGATGGATGCTCCGCGGCGGCGGAGCGAAGAAAGAAGATTGAAGATGCCGCCGGAAGAATGAAGACTTTGCTGCCGCTTGGAGGAAGACGTCGCCGGAGGAAGAATTCTTCTTTGCCGCTTGGAGGAAGACATCGCCGGAGGAAGAATTCTTCTTTGCCGCTTGGAGGAAGACATCGCCCGGATCGGATCAGGAGTTCGGCCCGGTGTGGTGAAGACAAGGTAGGGAGATCTTCAGGGGGGTAGTGTTAGGCTTTTTTAAGGGGGGTTTGGGTGGGTTTAGAATAGGGGTATGTGGGTGGTGGGTTGTAATGGGGGGGGGGGGTATTGTATTTCTTGTATGCAAAAGAGCTGAATTCTTTGGGGCATGCCCCACAAAAGGCCCTTTTAAGGGCTGGTAAGGTAAAGAGCTTTGAAATTTGTTGAATTTAGAATAGGGCAGGGAATTTTTTTTATTTTGGGGGTTTATTATTTTATTAGGGGGCTTAGAATAGGTGTAATTAGCTTAAATATCTTGTAATCTTTTTTTTATTTTTTGTAATTTAGTGTTTTTTTTTTTTTGTAATTTAGTTTAGTTAATTTAATTGTATTTTTAGATAGATGTTAGTAGTTTATTAAATTTATTGATAGTGTAGGTGTATTTGTAACTTAGGTTAGGATTTATTTTACAGGTAATTGGGTAATTATTTTAACTAGGTAGATATTAAATAGTTAATAACTATTTAATATCTATTATACCTAGTTAAAATAATTAACAATTTACCTGTAAAATAAATATTAACCCTAACATAGCTACAATGTAATTATTAATTATATTGTAGCTATCTTAGGGTTTATTTTATAGGTAAGTATTTAGATTTAAATAGGAACATTTTAGTTTATAAATGAATTAGATTAATTTAATATAAATTTAGTTAGGGTTAGATAGAGTTAATATAGTTAATATAAATACTATAGTAACTATATTAACCCTAATATAATTAGGGTTAATATAGTTAATATATATAATGTAATACCTATATTAACTATAATATACTTAGGGTTAATATAGATAATATAGCTGGCGGCGGGGTAGGTAGATTAAATTAGGGGTTAATCATTTTAATAGAGATGGCGGCGGTGTAAGGGGCTTACATTAGGGGTTAATCATTTTTATATAGGTGGCGGCGGTGTAAGGGGTCAGATTAGGGGATAGATAAGGTAGATGGCGGCGGTTTTAGAGGCTCACAGTAGGGGGTTAGTTTATGTAGATGGCGGCGGGGTCCGGGAGCGGCGGTTTAGGGGGTAATAACTTTATTAGGGATTTCGGGGGGGGGGGGGGGATCGCGGTTGACAGGTAGATAGACATTGCGCATGCGTTAGGTGTTAGGTTTATTTTCTAGTTAGTTTAGGGAGTTACGGGGCTCCAATAGTCAGAGTAAGGCTTCTTACGGCTGCTTTTTGTGGCGAGGTGAAAATGGAGTAAGTTTTCTCCATTTTCGCCACGTAAGTCCTTACGCTGCATATTGGATACCAAACTGCGCGGGTTTGGTATACCTGCCTATGGCCCAAAAAACTGCGGGCGACGGCAGAAATATACGCGCGTAACTTCTAGGTTACGCCGTATATGTGATACCAAATCCGCGCAAATATTGGCGTCGCCGGCTTTTGCGGGCGACGCTTTATATCGGATCGACCCCCAGGTATCCCAAATGTAATGAAAAATCCTAACACATATGAGTTCATGCTGATAACAGGCTCCAATGTCTGTGTTCAGGAAGAAGGAAGGTTCCCTTATTCAATCCAGTTACATCAATACCTGATATCTCTCAGTGCTCTGGTATATATATATATATATATATATATATATATATATATATATATTTCATATTTTTCATAACTTTTTTCACATTTTCTAGATTTTTTGGATTTTTTCTCACATTACACATCTCCAACACTTAATCATTCTATAGGATTGCAATCCAATTTGGACATTTGTTTGGGACTATTTCATATAGACATAATTTTTAACTTTTTTACATACTAGACATGCTGTAATATGTTAAATTAGTTAACATACAGTTGTTATGATCTAAATATTTTACGTATCCTTTTTGATCACAATACTGGTTATTAGATAGTGGATTATTAGGTTAGAAAGTACGTTAGGTTTTAGTAAATCGATACATTGTTTTTAATATTTGTAATATATGTTTTATATTTTTTAAAATGTATTTTTGTTTTGTTGAATATGCATTGTAACCATATTAAATTTTATATTTTATTTGCACTGTTAGATAAAACTTATCGTTGACACCACCTTAAGCACTTTATCCCATAACAGGGACATTGTAGCGCTGACTCTTGGCACTTTTCTTATCGTCTATTCGAGATCTGGTTGGGAGATTTCACCTTTCTGAGTAGTAGCTTGTGTGGCTGTATATTTTGCTCTGTTTGATAACCATTTCCACTTTCCTGTGTATACTTATATCTACAGACTCCAGCTTGCTTCTGTTGCTGTTGCTTCTGTTTGTGTATATATATATATATATATATATATATATATATAGGGGGTCTGCTCTTCCTGCTTTTCTCAGCCAATTTCAGTGAGTGTCCCAACCTAACCTCATCAACAATGCTAAATTAGGAGCTTCTAAGAACGTTTTTTTAAAGATTTTATACTGGATTTTTCTTTCAGTATTTGTGTATATTTTTCTTTATATTAGTGCCTATTACATGCAGTTACATAAAAATTGTTATATACTGTCCCTTTAATATCCTTCCTACATCCCTGCCCCTCCCAGTATTATGTACAGCCAAGAAAAGGAGGAGGAAGCAAGAAAAATAGTAGGGTAAATAGGTGTATACTATAACTGTGTCAGCAGGAAAAAACTGTGTGGGTTCATGGACTCTCAGCACGAAGAAAGAAAAGAATTTATCATGGAACAATAAACTATGTTTTCTTTCTAATTGTGGTGAGAGTCAATGATTCATTACTGTTGGTAACTAATACCCAAGCTGTAAAGTCAACGAAAAAAATGGGTGGGATAAAAAGGTATGGCAGGCACATATTTGCCAGGAACTACAGCCTGAAGACCCTTCCTGCCAAAAGTTGCCTCAGCTGAGGCAAAAAACCCACCCATCAAATGATAAAATTTATAGGCAGTGAGTCAAGATTACCACATTGCAAACCTGAAAATTGTGCCACTGATGCTTCATTCTTGAAAGTCCAAGAAATAGACACAGAATGAGTCTAATGAGTTGCAAAATGTAAAAGCGGCGACTGTCCCGCCCCCAAGTAAGATCAAAAACCTAGAATTGTCAACCATGAAATTAAGGTAACAGAAGTTGCCTTCTAACCTTACAGTTACCTGAAAACAAAGCAAATAAACTAATAATCTGTTGAAAGTCCTTAGCAGCCTGTGGATCAAATTTGCAATGCCCTTACTACATCTAGATAATAATCCTGGATTAGGACATAAGGAAGGAATTACAGTTCCTTGGGTAATATTCTCGGAAGAATCTTAAAGTGAATGTAAAGTTTAATAAATAAGTGCCCAGTATCTACAAATACCCTTAAAAACAGTGACACTTTCATTCATTAAACTTTACATTGAAGCTTCTTTTTTAAAATACTTACCTTTATTTTATGGAAAGCAGACCAGCAATCCTCCCCCCGCAGCTCCTGCTGTAGTTAGCAGATCGATGACTATCTGGCTTCATCCAATCATTGCGTACCTCCTGAGCTGGACGCCAAAGGGGGCACACAACGATGGTCTGCTTTACATAAAGTAAAAGTACTGTAAGTATTTTAAAAAAGAAGCTTCAATGTAATGTTTAATGAATGAAAGTACCCATGTTTTTCATGTATTTCCCATGACGAAGGAACCCCATCCCAAAATAAACTAGAATTGGGCATAATCACCAGGAAGGAGATTGTTTGACTGAAGAATCCAGAAAGATAAACTGATATAGGTTGGAAATCTTAATTTAAAGGGACAGTCTAGGCCAAAATAAACTTTCATGATTCAGATAGAGCATGTAATTTTAAACAATTTTTCAATTTACTTTTATCACCAATTTTGATTTGATCTCTTGGTATTCTTAGTTGAAAGCTTAACCTAGGAGGTTCATATGCTAATTTCTTAGACCTTGAAGCCCACCTCTTTCAGATTGCATTTTAACAGTTTTTCACCACTAGAGGGTGTTAGTTCACGTATTTCATATAGATAACACTGTGCTCGTGCACGTGAAGTTATCTGGGAGCAGGCACTGATTGGCTAGACTGCAAGTCTGTCAAAAGAACTGAAAAAGGGGCAGTTTGCAGAGGCTTAGATACAAGATAATCACAGAGGTTAAAAGTATATTATTATAACTGTGTTGGTTAAGCAAAACTGGGAAATGGGTAATAAAGGGATTATCTATCTTTTAAAACAATAAAAATTCTGGTGTAGACTGTCCCTTTAACTACACTAACCTACATAGTTGAAGTGGGCACAGATGAAACATTTAAAGGGACAGTCTAGTCAAAATTAAACTTTCATGATTCCGATAGGGCATGTCATTTTAAACAACTTTCCATTTGACTTTTATCATTACATTGGCTATGTTCCCTTGGTGGTATTTTTAAGCTAAACCTAGCTAGGCTCAAACCGATTTCTAAACCATTAAAAACCGCCTCTTAGCTCAGAGCATTTTGAAAGTTTTTCACAGTTAGACAGTACTAGTTCATGTGTGTCATATAGATAACATTACGCTCACTCCCGTAGAGTTATTTAGGAGTCTGCACTGATAGGCTAAACTGCATGTCTGTCAAAAGCACCAAGATAAGGGGGCAGTCTGCAGAGGCTTAGACACAAGGTAATCACAGATGTAAAAACACAATTTATGCTTACCTGATAAATTTATTTCTCTTGTGGTGTATCCAGTCCACGGATCATCCATTACTTGTGGGATATTCTCATTCCCAACAGGAAGTTGCAAGAGGACACCCACAGCAGAGCTGTAATATAGCTCCTCCCCTAACTGTCATAGCCAGTCATTCGACCGAAAACAAGCAGAGAAAGTAGGAACCATAGGGTGCAGTGGTTACTGTAGTTTAAATTTAAAAATTACCTGCCTTAAAATGACAGGGCGGGCCGTGGACTGGATACACCACAAGAGAAATAAATTTATCAGGTAAGCATAAATTGTGTTTTCTCTTGTAAGGTGTATCCAGTCCACGGATCATCCATTACTTGTGGGATACTAATACCAAAGCTAAAGTACACGGATAAAGGGAGGGACAAGGCAGGTACTTAAATGGAAGGAACCACTGCCTGTAAAACCTTTCTCCCAAATATAGCCTCCGAAGAAGCAAAAGTATCAAATTTGTAAAATTTTGAAAAAGTATGAAGCGAAGACCAAGTCGCCGCCTTGCAAATCTGTTCAACAGAAGCCTCATTTTTAAAGGCCCAAGTGTAAGCCACAGCTCTAGTGGAATGAGCTGTAATCCTTTCAGGAGGCTGCTGTCCAGCAGTCTCATAGGCTAAGCGGATTATGCTTCTTAGCCAAAAAGAAAGAGAGGTTGCCGAAGCCTTTTGAGCTCTCCTCTGTCCAGAGTAGACAACAAACAAAGCAGATGTTTGACGAAAATCTTTAGTAGCTTGTAAGTAAAACTTTAAAGCACGGACCACGTCCAGATTGTGTAATAGACGTTCCTTCTTCGAAGAAGGATTAGGACACAAGGATGGAACAACAATCTCTTGATTGATATTCTTGTTAGATACCACCTTAGGTAAGAACCCAGGTTTGGTACGCAGGACTACCTTATCTGTATGAAAAATCAGATAAGGAGAATCACATTATAAGGCAGATAGCTCAGAGACTCTACGAGCCGAGGAAATAGCTACCAAAAAAAGAACTTTCCAAGATAAAAGTTTGATATCTATGGAATGAAGGGTTCAAACGGAACTCCTTGAAGAACCTTAAGAACCAAATTTAAGCTCCATGGTGGAGCAACAGGTTTAAACACAGGCTTGATTCTAACTAAAGCCTGACAAAATGCCTGAAAGTCTGGAACATCTGCCAGACGCTTGTGCAAAAGAATAGACAGAGCAGAAATCTGTCCCTTTAAGGAACTAGCCGACAATCCTTTTTCCAAACCTTCTTGGAGAAAAGATAATATCCTGGGAATCCTGACCTTACTCCATGAGTAACCCTTGGATTCACACCAATAAAGATATTTACACCATATCTTATGTTAAATTTTCCTGGTGACAGGCTTTCGTGCCTGTATTAAGGTATCAATAACTGACTCGGAGAAGCCACGCTTTGATAAAATCAAGCGTTCAATCTCCAGGCAGTCAGCCTCAGAGAAATTATATTTGGATGGTTGAAAGGACCCTGAAGTAGAAGGTCCTGTCTCAGAGGCAGAGACCATGGTGGAAAGGATGACATGTCCACTAGATCTGCATACCAGGTCCTGCGTGGCCACGCAGGTGCTATCAGAATCACCGATGCTCTCTCCTGCTTGATCTTGGCAATCAGTCGAGGGAGCAGAGGAAACGGTGGAAACACATAAGCCAGGTTGAAAGACCAGGGCGCTGCTAGAGCATCTATCAGTGTCGCCTTGGGATCCCTGGACCTGGATCCGTAACACGGAAGCTTGGCGTTCTGGCGAGACGCCATGAGATTCAGTTCTGGTTTGCCCCAACGATGAATCAGTTGTGCAAAAACCTCCGGATGGAGTTCCCACTCTCCCGGATGAAAAGTCTGACGACTTAGAAAATCCGCCTCCCAGTTCTCTACACCTGGGATATGGATAGCTGATAGGTGGCAAGAGTGAATCTCTGCCCAGCGAATTATTTTTGAAACTTCTAACATCGCTAGGGAACTTCTTGTTCCCCCTTGATGGTTGATGTAAGCTACAGTCGTGATGTTGTCCGACTGAAATCTGATGTACCTCAGAGTTGCTAACTGAGGCCAAGCCTGAAGAGCATTGAATATCGCTCTTAGTTCCAGAATATTTATTGGAAGGAGAGACTCCTCCTGAGTCCACGATCCCTGAGCCTTCAGCGAATTCCAGACTGCACCCCAACCTAGAAGGCTGGCATCTGTTGTTACAATTGTCCAATCTGGCCTGCGAAAGGTCATACCTTTGGACAGATGGACCCGAGATAGCCACCAGAGAAGAGAATCCGTGGTCTCTTGGTCCAAATTCAGTTGAGTGGACAAATCTGTGTAATCCCCGTTCCACTGACTGAGCATGCATAGTTGCAGAGGTCTGAGATGTAAGCGTGCAAACGGCACTATGTCCATTGCCGCTACCATTAAGCCGATTACTTCCATACACTGAGCCACCGAAGGGCGCGGAATGGAATGAAGAATCCGGCAGGAATTTAGAAGCTTTGATAACCTGGACTCCGTCAGGTAAATTTTCATTTCTACAGAATCTAGAAAGGAAACTCTTGTGAGTGGGGATAGAGAACTCTTTTCCTCGTTCACTTTCCACCCATGCGACCTCAGAAATGCCAGTACTACGTCCGTATGAGACTTGGCAATTTGGAAGTTTGATGCCTGTATCAGGATATCGTCTAAATAAGGGGCTACTGCTATGCCCCGGGGCCTTAGGACCGCCAGAAGCGACCCTAAAACCTTTGTAAAGATTCTTGGGGCTGTAGCTAATCCAAAGGGAAGAGCTACAAACTGGTAATGCCTGTCTAGAAAGGCAAACCTGAGAAACCGATGATGATCTTTGTGTATCGGAATGTGAAGATAAGCATCCTTTAGATCCACTGTAGTCATATATTGACCCTCCTGGATCATTGGTAGGATGGTACGAATAGTTTCCATCTTGAATGATGGAACTTTGAGGAATTTGTTTAAGATCTTTAGATCCAAAATTGGTCTGAAGGTTCCCTCTTTTTTGGGAACCACAAACAGATTTGAGTAAAAACCCTGTCCCTGTTCCTCCTTTGGAACTGGATGGATCACTCCCATAACTAGGAGGTCTCGTACACAGTGTAAGAATGCCTCTCTCTTTATCTGGTTTGCAGATAATTGTGAAAGGTGAAATCTCCCTTTTGGGGGGGCAGCTTTGAAGTCCAGCAGATATCCCTGGGATATAATTTCCAACGCCCAGGGATCCTGAACATCTCTTGCCCACGCCTGGGCAAAGAGTAAAAGTCTGCCCCCTACTAGATCCGTTACCGGATAGGGGGCCGTTCCTTCATGCTGTCTTAGAGGCAGCAGCAGGCTTTTTTGCCTGCTTACCTTTTCTCCAGGTCTGGATTGGTCTTCAGACCGTCTTGGATTGAGCAAAAGTTCCCTCATGTTTAGCATTAGAGGAAGTTGATGCTGCACCTGCCTTGAAGTTTCGAAAGGCACGAAAATTAGACTGTTTGGCCCTAGATTTGGACCTGTCCTGAGGAAGGGCATGACCTTTTCCTCCAGTGATATCAGCAATAATCTCCTTCAAACCAGGCCCGAATAGGGTCTGCCCCTTGAAGGGAATGTTAAGTAGCTTAGATTTTGAAGTCACGTCAGCTGACCATGATCTAAGCCATAGCGCTCTGCGCGCCTGTATAGCAAAACCAGAATTCTTAGCCGTTAGTTTAGTCAAATGAACAATGGCATCAGAATAAAAGAATTGGCTAGCTTAAATGCTCTAAGTTTGCCAAGTATGTCATCCAATGGAGTCGCTACCTGTAAAGCCTCTTCCAGAGACTCAAACCAGTACGCCGCAACAGCAGTGACAGGGGCAACGCATGCAAGGGGCTGTAGGATAAAACCTTGTTGAATAAATATTTTCTTAAGGTAACCTCTAATTTTTTATCCATTTGATCTAAAAAAAAAAAGCACAACTGTCCTCGACAGGGATAGTAGTAAGCTTTACTAGAGTAGAAACTGCTCCCTCAACCTTAGGGACTGTCTGTCATAAGTCCCGTGTGGTGGCGTCTATTGGAAAAAAATTTCTAAAAATAGGAGGGGAAGAGAATGGCACACTTGGTCTATCCCATTCCTTATTAATAATTTATGTAAACCTTTTAGGTATTTGGAAAAACATCAGTACACACCGGCACTGCAAAGTATTTATCCAGTCTACACAATTTCTCTGGCATTGCAATGGTATCACAGTCATTCAGAGCAGCTAAAACCTCCCTAAGCAACACGCGGAGGTGTTCAAGCTTAAATTTAAATGTAGAAATATTAGAATCAGGTATCTTTCCTGAGTCATTAACATCACCCACTGACTGAAGCTATCTTTCCTCAGCTTCTGCATCTTGTGAGGCAGTATCAGACATGGTTCTTAAATCGTCAGTATGCCCTGCATTTTGTCTCACCCCAGAGCTATCTCGCTTACCTCTAAGTTCAGGTAGTCTGGCTAATACCGCTGACAGTGTATTATCCATGACTGCCGCCATGTCTTGTAAAGTAAACGCTATGGGCGCCCTAGATGTACTTGGTGCCATTTGAGCGTGAGTCCCTTAAGCGGGAGTCAAAGGGTCTGAAACGTGGGGAGAGTTAGTCGACATAACTTCCCCCTCGTCAGATTCCTCTGCTGATAAATTTTTTAAAGACAGAAAATTATCTTTATTGCATAAAATGAAATCAGTACATTTGGTACACATTCTAAGAGGGGGTTCCACCATCGCTTTTAAACATAATAAACAAGGAGTTTCTTCTATGTCAGACATGTTTATACAGACTAGCAATGAGACTAGCAAGCTTGGAAAACACTTTAAATCAAGTTAACAAGCAAATATAAAAAACGGTACTGTGCCTTTAAGAGAAACAAATTTTGTCAGAATTTGAAAAACAGTGAAAAAATGCAGTAAATCAAACGAAATTTTTACAGTGTGTATAATAGGCTAACAGAGCATTGTACCCACTTGCAAATGGATGATTAACCCCTTAGTTCAAAAAACGGATCAAAAAAACGAAATAGACGTTTTTTAACAGTCACAACCAACTGCCACAGCAAGCTGTGGCCCTACCTTCCCCAATAAACGATTTTGGAAAGCCTTTGGGCCCTTTAGAGATGTCCTATAGCATTCAGAGGGCCTTTGAGGGAAGCTGGATGTCACAGTTTCTAATTTTAACTGCACCAACTGTAACTTTTATACTACAACAGTGGAAAGCCTCAGGAAACTGTTTCTAGTCAAAATTTAAGCCAGCCATGTGGAAAAAACTAGGCCCCAATAAAGTTTTATCACCAAAGCATATATAAAAACGATTAAACATGCCAGCAAACGTTTTATATTGCAATATCATAAAGGTATTACCCCTGGGAGTAAGCATGATACCAGTCGTTATTAAATCACTGTATTCAGGCTTAACTTACATTAATCCGGTATCAGCAGCATTTTCTAGTGTTTTCCATCTCTAGAAAAAATTATAACTGCACATACCTGATAGCAGAATAAACTGCACGCCATTCTCTCGCTGAAGTTACCTCATCTGTGTAATCCCCTCAGACATATGTGAGAACAGCAATGGATCTTAGTTACAACCTGCTAAGATCATAGAAACCTCAGGCAGATTCTTCTTCTATTTACTGCCTGAGATAAAATAGCACAACTCCGGTACTATTTAAAAATAACAAACTTTTGATTGAAGAAAATAAACTAGCTATATTTAACCACTTTCTCCTACAACGTCCTTGCTTGTTGAGAGTTGCAAGAGAATGACTGGCTATGACAGTTAGGGGAGGAGCTATATAGACAGCTCTGCTGTGGGTGTCCTCTTGCAACTTCCTGTTGGGAATGAGAATATCCCACAAGTAATGGATGATCCGTGGACTGGATACACCTTACAAGAGAAACATATATTAATATAACTGTGTTGGTTATGCAAAACTGGGGAATGGGTAATAAAGGGATTATCTATCTTTTTAAACAATAAAAATTCTGGTATAGACTGTCCCTTTAAAACCAAATGGCATCTGATGCTGACACCATCAGACGCACTACATCCATGTGCTGAGCTAAAGACACCTGGATAGCATTGAGATCAAATTTATGATCACACCTAGAAATGAAACCCTATATGCGAGGTCAACTAACTTTTGCAACGTTGAGTTTTCAGGCATGACTGTGAAGGAATCAGAGTAGTCCCTTTGTATGAGTATACACTAAGGTAAAGAAGGAGCTTGAACCAAGATATTATCCAAATAAGGAGCCACGGCTATTCCCTTAGCTCTGACTACTGACAGCAGAACACCCAGAACCCTGGTAAAAATTTCTGAGAGCTGTAGCTAGACCTAGATAAGAGATACAAACTGATATCTGTCAATAAATGTAAAAGAAGTAACTGGAGATATTCCTTGTGGATAGAGATGTCCAGGTAAGTATTAAAGTCTATAGTTGTCCTGAACTACAGGCAGATACATCTAATATCTTCCATCCTGAAAAGGGGAACCCTCATGAATTTGATTAGTTTTTCAGATCCAGAATGGGTCGAAAATTTCTCCATCTTGGAACTATAAATAGATTAGAAAAGACTTTGCTCATGCGCTCTGAAATTGGAACAATTTACTCCCGATTCCTCTAGATTCTGGATATACTAAAATCCCCCACTTACCGGTACTGAGTACCGCCACCTCTGCCATCTCATAACAGGTAATGTTTGTAATTGTCCTTTAAATACTCACAAGAGGGTGCTGCAAAATATATCAAACATTGTAAATAACGTTATCCCTTTTACTTTTCTCAAATTTACTGAGCCCAATATATCAATCAATAAGTAAGTTAACAAAAAAACTATAGTGTGTGTATAGAATATATATAACCTAGAGGAAGTCCAGCACTCATTTGCAAGCTCTCAGCTAAGATTAAAAGCAAAAATAGAAGAGTTAGTTACCGCATCTGGCCAAATGGGACAAGCCAATGTAACACGTTAAGGTCTCTCCCAAAACCTGGGTCCCTATAACAGCCAAACAATGCAAGCTCTCAATCAAACAAACTGGAAACAAGTCAAGGGTACAAACGGTTTATGCAATCACCCTGAACATATACAAAACACGTAAGGGGACTGCACTCTCAGGCTGGACTGGGTACACATCCTAGACCCTGCAACATGCACAGCACTGGGTGCTCAATAGAACTCTCAGGTAGCTGCACTGTGGGTCTTGCACCCAGGTCTGGGAGCAAGGCCCACAGGGAAAATTACAAAACAAATACAGCACACAGAGGAAGTCCAGCACTCACTTGAAAGCTCTCAGCTAAGATTAAAAGCAAAAATGGAAGAGTTAGTTACTGCATCTGGCCAAACGGGACAAGCCCATGTACCACGTCAAGGTCTCTCCCAATGGGCCTTGTACCCAAGACCTGTCTGGGGTTAACTGCCTGCGACTCTGGGGACAGTGCAGCTGCCTGAGAGTACTATTGAGCATCCAGGGCAGTGCATGTTGCAGGGTAATAGGATGCGAACCCAGTCCAGTCTGAGAGTGCAGTCCCTTCCGTGTTTTGAGTTTATATATATATATATATATATATATATATATACACATACATATACAGGTGGGCCTCAGTTTACGACGGTTCAATTTGCGCCGTTTCAGAATAAGTTATGAATAACGCCCTTTTTTTTGCTATTGAAAAGCATTGACTGCTATTGAAAGCATTAGCACATGCATACATTAAAATAGCCAGTAGGTGGCGCTGTCCGCTTGTGTTGCAGCAAACACATGCAAAGAAAAGCAAGACAGACATGATCAATGGATCAGCTTTCAAAGGAACAAGATCTAGCAGCCACTTCCCTTAGCTGCAGACTCAATGCAGAGAACTGTTTGCAGAAAAAGGCAATTAAAAAAAAACGTTTTTGTTCATTAAACTTAGTTTGATGATGATACAGTCTGTTGTGTGATTAAACACAGGCAGGCTAATCAGTGTATAACCAGACCTGAGCAATGGATCCGTTTTTAAAGGAACAAGATCTAGCAGCCACTTCCCTTAGCTGCAGAAAAATGCAAGTAAAAAAACCTTTTGTCTTCATTAAACTTAGTTAGATGATGATACAGTCTGTTGTGTGATTATTTTGTTTTTGTTCATTAAACTTAGATTGATGATGATGATACAGTCTGTGTTTGTGTGATAATTTTATTAGGTGTGGTTTAGCAAATGTTTTTGTTTATTAAACTTAGTTTGATGATGATACAATTTACAGTATATTTTTAGGTTTATAATGCTGTTTAGCATTTAAAGTCTTCATTTCAAAGCTTTAAAAAGAATGTATTAGGTGTTACTTATGTCAATTTTGAGAGGGGCCTGGAACCTAACTCCCTCACTTCCCATTGACTTACATTATAAACTGGGTTTCAATTTACAACGGTTTCGATTTACAACCATTCCTTCTGGAACCTAACCCCGGCGTAAACTGAGTGCTACCTGTATATATATATATATATATATATATATATACACACACACACACACATATACACACACATATATATATATATATATATATATATATATATAATAGGATGTTAACTTCTAACTATTTAACCATTTAACGTTGTAATACGTTCAGGACAAAATAAAGAATATGTATTATATATAGATGAGAATATCTCCAACAGATGCATAAAACAAATACAATATCATACGGATTGCAATATATTGAGAAAAAAAAAAGAAATATGTGGTTTGATAATTATGGAATACTGGCTCTGAAGCTTACCACACTAAAACCTCCCCCAGCTTTAGTTAAAGGGACACTCAAGTCAAAATTAAACTTCAAGATTCAGATAGAGCATGCAATTTTAAAGAACTGTCCAATTTACTTCAATTAACAAAATGTGCACAGTATTTTTATATTTAAACTTTTTGAGTCACAAACTCCTACTGAGCATGTGCAAGAATTCACTGCATATACGTATATGCATTTGTGATTGGCTGATGGCTGTCACATGATACAGGGGGAGTGGAAATAGACATAACTTTACAATTTATTTAACAAAAATCTACTACTCATTTGAAGTTCAGACTAAGTGCTATTGCATTGTCTTCTTATCATGCATTTGTTGATTATGCAAATCTACTGCATTGACTGGTCCTTTAAGTAGTGAGCAGAAAAAGATTGCACAACTTGTCACAGGCAAAGAATTATAGATGTGTGCAATGTTAGATGATACTGAAATTTTCAGTCTTATTAGGTAAAAGTGGATGACTCATGATAATGAACAAAACAGAGAAACCATGACATCCTAACAAAAACTGCACAATTACAAGCAACAGCCTCTCAAACATGAAACATAATTATTCATTTGCTTATGTATGCATAGTACATTTGAGCGACTAAAGGAAACCATGTACTGTAATATAGATTTACCTTAAATGTGTTTCAAATTACTTGTTATACCAGCAGCAGAGTATAAAATGTATGAGAAATTGCAAATTTAGGTTTATTTTTGTATATGAATTAGCTGGGTTTGTTCTTTGACACCACAACCCATTATCATGGGCTGAGCTTGCAAAGAAATCAGATCTACTTATTTTATCACTTTCTTATTTTATCACTATCACTTTTCTTATCTCGGTCCGTATACTAAAGCCCAATACTTAGGTCCAGAATGATGTAAAGCGCTCCACTCAGGTGAAATGATCTAAGAAGTCTCGTCAGTACAGCAAGGTCCCTCAAGCAATTTAAGAAACTCAAGCTTTACCTTGGGAGATGTTTATCTCATTATGCAGGGATCTGTAAGTGAAGGAGAGATTCCTACATTACAATATAAGGTCTAAAAAAATCCCAAAACAATTTTTGTGATTTTTGTCCTTGGTGGAAGTTTTTGTTCACTGGGCCCTTAGAGAGAACAACTGAAAATTCACATTTTATTACTTTCCTCTCCCACCTCCCACTGTGAGTGTAATTTATTTTGCTGGATATGTCTACAAACCTTTTATATAGTTAACACTTAAGTATTGAACTTTTAGTATAGGTGAGGATACCACAGCAAAAACAGCTATTTCAAATGCCAAATAAAGTTAAAGGAAGTAAACAATTTAATACACTCCAGCAGGTAATATGGATAACTGGGAGCAAATTAAAGGAGAGGAAATTTTTACAGTACACTGTTCCATTGAATATTGCATTTAAAAAAAAGCTGCATACAAATATCGCTTGGAAAAGGCAGCAATTCTGAAAGCTTTTCCAAGAGAGGAACATTATTTTTTTTTTATATATATATGTACGCACTTTTAATATAAAATGCCTCCTTTTCAGTAGGGTGCTGCCAATGTATGCACTGTAATATTACTTTAATGGCCTACTAAATCATTTTACGGTGGGAACTTTTAGGACACTTAGGTGACTTTTTCACAATAATGGTTGTCTGACTAATAGACCTTGTAACCCAAAACTACTTAGTTAGCTGTTAAAGTAATTTTAAAGTATTTCTTTACTAGATATCAGTATTTAATCACTGTGCTCAATAAGATCTGCATAAAATAAATCTTTGAAAATAATTTACAATTGTTATACTGTTACGAAACTATTCTCTCAAAGCAGCTAAGGATAGCTGAAGTTTATCTTCTTTGTCAAGGATAATTGAGGCCATAAAAATAAATAAAATGTATCAGGTAAACATAAAGTTTGTTTTCTTTCTTAAGACACAGTATATCCACAGATCATCATCAATTACTGTTGAAAATCAATACCCAAGCTAGAGGACAAAGAAGATAAGGGAGGGACAAGACAGGTAACCTAAACAGAAGGCCCCACCGCTTCAAGAACCTTTCTCCAAAAAGAAGCCTCAGCCGAAGCAAAAGTATCAAATTTATAAAATTTTAAAAAAGTATGTAGAGAGGACCAAGTTGCAGCCTCGCAAATCTGTTCCACAGAAGCTTCATCTCTCAGGAGGTTGCTGTCCAGCAGTCTCATAGGCCAAACGAACAATACTCTTCAGCCAAAGCAAAAGAGAAGTAGCCGTAGCTTTCTGACCCTTCGGTTTCCCAGAGAAACAAACAAAGCAGAAGACTGGTGAAAGCCCTTAGTCGCCTGCAAGTAGAATTTCAGCGCACGCACAACATCTGGGTTGTGCAGCAAACACTCCTTATAAGAAGAAGGATTAGGACACAAAGTAGCAACAACGATTTCCCGATTAATAATCCTGTCTGAAACCACTTTAGGAAGGAAACTTAAGAAGAACCACCTTATCAGCATGAAAGATAAGATAAGGGGAATCACACTGCAGCAGAGAGAGAATTCCGAAACTCTCCGAGCAGAAGAAATAGCAACAAGAAACAAAACCTTCCAAGATAACCTCTTAATATCTAAGGAATGCATAGGCTCAAACTGAGCCTGTTGTAAAACTTTAAGAACAAGGTTAAGACTCCATGGAGGAGTAACAGGTTTAAACACAGGCCTGATTCTGACCAAGGATTGACAAAAAGATTGCACGTCTGGCACGTCCGCCAGACGCTTATGCAACAAAATAGACAACGCAGAGATCTGACCCTTCAAAGTAGTTGCTGACAAACCCTTTTCCAGACCTTCCTGGAGGAAGGACAATATTCTAGGAATCCTGACTCTACTCCAAGAGTAAACTCTGGATTCACACCAATACAGATATTTATGCCATATCTTTTGGTAAATCTCAAAGTCTCAATGACCGACTCGGAAAACCCACGCTTAGATAAAATTAAGCGTTCAATCTCCAAGCAGTCAGCTTCAGAGAAGAGAGATTTGGATGAAGGAAGGGACCCTGAAGTAGAAGGTCTTACCTCAGAAGTAGTCTCCAAGGCGGAATAGATGACATTTCCACTAGGTCTGCATACCAGATCCTGCGAGGCCACGTTGGTGCTATGGGAATCACTGACGCACTCTCCTGCTTGATCCGAGCAATGACTCATGGAAGGAGAGTGAACGGAGGAAACAGGTATGCTAGACTGAAATTCCAAGGGACCGCCAGAGCATCTATCAGGACAGCCTGTGGATCCCTTGACCTTGTACCGTACCTCAGTAGCTTGGCATTCTGTCAAAATGCCATGAGACCCAGCTCCGGCCACCCCCATTTGTGGGTCAAGATAGAAAAAACCCTTCCGGATGGAGTTCCCACTCCCCGGGATGAAAAGTCTGTCTGCTCAGAAAATCCGCTTCCCAATTGTCCACTCCTGGAAAGTGGATCGCAGATAGACAACAGTTGTGTGTCTCCGCCCACTGAATAATTTGAGCCACCTCTGTCATGGCTAAGGAACTCCGAGTTCCTCCCTGGTGGTTGATGTAAGCCACCTAAGTTATGTTGTCCGACTGGAACCTGATAAACCGGGCTAAGACTAATTGAGACCAGGCCAGAAGAGCATTGAAGATCGCTCTCAGCTCTAGGATGTTTATGTGAAGACCTGACTCCTCCTGAGTCCATAGACCCTGAGCCTTTAACGAATCCCAGACTGCTCCCAAGCCTAGCAGGCTGGCATCCGTGGTCACAATCACCCAGGAAGGTCTGCGGAAGCAAGTTCCCTGGGAGAGGTGTTCCTGAGACAACCACCACGGAAGAGAGTTATTTGTCACCTGATCCAGATCTATTCGTTGAGACAGATCCGCATAGTCCCCGTTACATTGTCTTAACATGCATAACTGCAGAGCTCTGAGATGGAACCGAGCGAACGGGATGATGTCCATGGAAGCTACCATCAGACCAATTACCTCCAAAAAATTAGCCACTGACGGCCGAGGAGAGGACTGAAGGGCAAGGCAAGAATCGAAAATCTTGGATTTTCTGACCTCTGTCAGAAATATCATCATTGATAGGGAATCTATTATGGTCCCTAAAACACTAACCTTGTAGATGGAACCAGATAAATTTTTCCCAGATTGACCTTCCATCCGTGGGAGCAAAGAAAAGACGACAAATTCTCCGGATGAGAGTTTGCTTGTTGAAACGACGACGCCTGAACCAGAATGTTGTCCAGATAGGGCGCCACTGCAATGCCCCTAGACCGGACCACTGCCAGTAGAGCCTCCAGAACATTTGAGAAAATTCTGGACGCTGTGGCAAGGTCAAAACGGAAGAGCCACAAACTGAAAATGTTTGTCTAGAAAGGCGAATTTCAGGAATCTGTGATGATCCTTGTGAATGGGAACATGAAGGTACGCATCCTTTAGGTCTATGGTTGTCATGAACTGACCCTCTTGGACCAAGGGAAGAATGGAATGTATAGTTTCCATCTTGAAGGATGGTGCTCTGAAGAACTTGTTTAGACATTTCAGGTCTAAAATTGGTATGAAAGTTCCCTCTTTCTTGGGAACCACGAACAGATTGGAGTAGAACCCCAGACCCTGTTCCTGCATTGGAACTGGAACTATCACTCCCAGAGTAGAAAGATCCTTAACACAATTTAAGAACGCCTCTCTTTTTATCTGGTCTACAGATAATCTTGAGAAGAGGAACATGCCCCTGGGAGGAAAAGTCTTGAATTCTAACTTGTAACCCTGGGATACGGTGTCCACCGCCCAGGGTTCGGGGACATCCAGTATATAAGCTTGAGCGAATTGAGAAAGTCTGCCCCCTACTGGATCCGCTCCCGGAACGGGGGCAGACCCTTCAGGTTGACTTGGAATCAGCTGTGGGCTTCTTAGATTGCTTCCCCTTGTTCCAAGACTGATTGGGCTCCCAAGAAGGCTTGGACTGTTTCTGCTTGGATGAGGGAGGGGAAGGCTTACCTCTAAAGTTTCGAAAGGAATGAAAGTTACTCTGATGTCCCTTTTGCTTATTCCTCTTATCCTGTGGGAGAAAATACCCTTTTCCTCCTGTAATATCTGAAATAATTTCAGCCAAGCCAGGCCCAAACAAGGTCTTACCCTTGTAGGGGATCGCCAAGAGTTTGGACTTAGATGAAACATCCGCAGACCAGGATTTCAACCATAAGGCTCTGCGAGCTAGTACAGCAAAACCAGACATTTTTGCTCCCAACTTAATCACTTGTAAGGAAGCATCCGTGATAAAGGAATTGGCTAACTTAAGAGCCTTAATCCTGTCCTGGATCTCCTCAAGAGTATCTGTCTGAATAGAATCAGACAACGCATCAAACCAGTAGGCTGCCGCACTGGTGAGAGTAGCAATACACACCGCAGGCTGCCATTTGAGACCCTGGTGAACATACATCTTTAGTAAGGCCTCCAACTTCTTATCCATAGGATCCTTAAAAGGAACAGCTATCGTCTATGGCAGGGGTGGGCAAGAGGATTGCGGTCTACCAGTGGACTTCGAGTGAATTTTGAGGTGACCGCCTGGAAGATTTCAAAAGTCTGCATAATAAGAGAAAAATTTCTCACACATCTAGATTCTGAGTGAAGAGCCTCGCAACCGTAGATGTATGAGAAATGTTTCTATTATGCAGACTTTTAAATTCGGCTATGAGTCTATAACAGCGTTATGTGTACTTCAGCATGTGTGACGCGGCTGTAGCTGAACTCATTTCTCCAACTTTGGTTACTGCCTGTCCCAAACTCTCTTACTTTTTGTCCATAGTACAGATTCTTCATGCGCCAGGCTGAGATGCTGCTCGGTATCCCTGGGTTTGACAGTTCCAGGTCCTGCTCTGTCTGATATTCTGCTGCTACTTTCTAGTTCTGTCCTCTGTTACTTGTCACCCGGCTCTGCTAGGTGAATGGTCTGGTGTTGCTTTTTTTCCCCCAGGGTCTGTTACTCCCCCTAAGGTTCTTTTACTTACTCTGTACCAGGCTTTGATGCTGCTCTTTGATACTTTCTCTGACACTCTATGGTTGCTGTGTAGGCAGTACAGAGCATGCCTCTGTCACTGTCCTAACTAGTCTTCAGCTAGTAGCGGACAGATGGAGCGCAGCCAACAGGACCTGCCCGCTAATCAACATGACATGGCGTCCAGCCAATAAAATTACTTTGTAGAATAAGTCTGTCTATGATTGGCTGAGAATAGTTCATTGTCATCGTACCTGAGCTGTGGGCTTCCCATGTGTTCCAGGCTTGACTACTCCGTTAGCCCTAGACTCGAGCCATCTTGATTGTGAGACTACTTATTCATATGCAGGCGCGGTACATAGATAAGGTTGCTTGATGGTCCCAGCGTGACGTAAAGAGAGAGCTCTCACAGTTAATAAAGAGCGCGGCTGATTTTTAAAGATGTATTTGTGGCAAAAATACAAATTTTCAGCCAGCAGGTCCTATTTGAGGCAAAAATACAATTTTCAGCCAGCAGGTCCTATTTGTGGCAAAAATACAATTTTCTGCCAGCGACTGGTGTTTTTTTTTTTGTGAGGTGACTACGTCACTTGGAATAAAATTAGAGGTAGCCATTGCCTTACAAAAGTCTGCCCACCCCTGCTCTATGGAAATATTGGTTCTCTTGGCCAAAGTGGAGATCGCTCCCTCCACCTTAGGAACCATTTGCCACAACTCCTTAATGGAGTTAGCTATTCGAAACATTTTCTTGAAAATTGGAGATGGATAAAAAAGGAATTCCAGGTCTCTCCCACTCCCTGTGCAATAATCTCTGTAGCACAGTCAGGGCACTGCATGTGTAGACAAAAAAGATTGGGACGCTTGAGGAGAAAGCTGTGGCATATCTGGTACAGGAGACACCTGAACAGCATCCGCCTTAGCTAAGGATGGCTCATGATCATAAAGTCTATCCCTGTAACACAAAGTTATTTCAATACATGAAGAACAAAAAGGTACTGGTAGTTCCACCTGGGAGTAAAAACATAGTCTGCATGCAACATTTTGCAAAGCCTCTTGATCCATCTTTACAAACAAGAAGGCCAATAAAGTAAAAAACAAAACAAAAAAAACCAAAACGCTTTTATTTCAATTTTAAAATTAAAGTGAAGGTAAACTTTGATGACTGAAAGCCAGTTTTTTAAAAATACTATTAAAAACAGGGGCACTTTCATTCATCAAAATTTAGAAAGCAGCCATTTCGATTAAAAACGTACCTTTTTTTCTTTTCACAGCCAGAGCCGCTTCCCTCACCCGGAGATCCTCTCTTCACACATCATCAATGACTAATCCGGCGTCCTCCAATAACAGATTTCCCCCCAGGGGAGTCATTGCCTGAGGCCATGCCGTGATTGGAGGAAGCCGGATTAGTCATTGCTGACGTGTGAAGAGAGGATCTCCGTGTGGGGGAAGCTGCTCTGGCTGTGAAAATAACAAACGTAAGTTTTTAATCATATCGACTGCTTTCTAAACTTTGATGAATGAAAGTGCCCCTGTTTTTAATAGTATTTTTAAAAAACGTGCTTTAATTCATCAAAGTTTACCTTCACTTTAACACTAAAAAAATGATACTGCTCCTTTAAATTATTTTTGCTAAAAAAAACTAAAAACGGAGCAGAGATCCTGTTACAATCCCCAGACAACCCTCTACACCTGAGCTATTTGCTGAGGTGCCTACCTGTCCTGCTGCCTGAGATCAATTCCTCTACACAAACGATCCGGCTTTTACTCCGGAACTGTGAATATCAGTCGGCCGAGCAATTATCTCTATAGCAGAGCAGCCGATACAACCCGCGCCACCACTCTGGAACTCACAGTATGAGAGTCCGGAAAGCACGCCTAAAAAAAAAAAAGGTTCTGCTACCTCTGTAAAGGAATCACCCCTCCTATAATCGGGAGCGGCCCCAGCAGCCATTATACAGAAGTTACGCTCTTATAAAAGAAACGTATGGCCTACTAAAAGTATAATATAAAACGACACCACTTACTTACATAGTCCTTGCCCGGGACTAAACCGGAGCTAAGGACACAGACTGAGCCACCAATAAAAAGAAAATAATACCTCCCCATCATCCACAGTGCCTGCTATCTGACCATATGATTAACCCTCAATAGGGTCAATGATAAAAATGAACCCATTTTTTACAGCATCAAACTACTGAAGTGCCAGATTTTCCTTCTAATAAAAGAAAAAAATATTCATGGCACTTAGCTGAATGTCAGTCTGTCCGGCAGAAGGACAGCTCACCTGGTTTGAGAGGGTGCCGTTCCTCACATGGACTTGTGGAAAAGGAAAGAACCGAGTAAGCTTACTCAGGCTTTCTGATTAGGGCAGCAAAACTGTTTGAGAAAGTGCAGTGAGGATTGTACCACACAAGTTCCAAATTGCTTTAAAGCCACCACTGCCCTACTGAAGAGACTGACGTGGGCTACGGCTAGACCCCAGGAAAGATCAGAGCAAACCTACTCTGCTTTAAAATAATAAAATATTGAATGAAGAAAACTTATCAGAAACCGAAAACTTCACCTCCTCCTTGCACCGCAGGCAAAGAGAATGACTGGGGGTTGTGGGAAGGGAGGTGATACTTAACAGCCTTGCTGTGGTGCTCTTTGCCTCCTTCTGCTGGCCAGGAGTAATATTCTCAACAGTAATTGATGATGATCCGTGGACTCACCGTGTCTTGAAAGAAAGTAAAAATGTCAGCTGTAAGATCAAAGCAAATCAGCAAAAATTACCAATGAAGGTACATACCACTGCTTTATTTTACTAAAGTAAATTAAAATTGTTTACGGGGGATTTAGTGTCCCTTTAATATGTATTATGTCAACTCTGTGTATTCTGCCTATCTATATTTATTCTTTAAAACAACATATTGCATTTAATGGTTACAGTTTAAAATAAGGCCTTTTAAAAAAAAATAATAAAAAATATATATATATATATATATATATATATATATATATACAAAAATTCAAGAAGCGCTCTGTATTTCTGGATTAACGCTTAATAATGCTGAAAGCATAAGAGTTGAATAATGAGTACTCTCCAGGCAACAAAGTATAAAAATAAAAACGACTTTATTCCAGACAGTAAAAAGGACATATAACAAGATGTCCTACGAAAAAGCCAGCAGTGACTCTAGCAATCAGGTAAGTGAGCTAATCCCCATGCAGACATGTTTCGTGCGCATGCGCACTTGTTCACTGCAGTATATATATATACATACACACACACACACAGACTCTTTGTACACATAAATCAAAATACTAACTGTTAGACTGCTGCTTATACATATTAAACATGAACTCCCCCCGTGCTACTCATTTGCAAACACATATTCATTAAGCCCTCCTGTTAAACAGGCTAAAACACAGAGCTACTGAGCTTTTGCCTTTTATATAAAGCTGGTCATTCATCATCTCCCTTATTCCTCTGATGTGAAAGACAACTGCAAGGTGAGGATAAACCTCTGGTTTTCATACATTTCACTGCCTTATTGCACTTAGAGAATAGACTAATAAAATACAGTGCAAAGCAAAGAAGTAATAATTCTAGGAATTAATATTTTTTTCTTGGTTTTCCATGCAAGGTCTATACCATAGTAAATGTACCTTAGCTGTTAAGTTCATAAAACAGAATATGAGAACAGCTGGCATCTTCAGAATGCTGAAGAGAAGAGTGTAGGCCTCCTTCACGCTCTGCGTTTCCTCTCTGCTTGATCTCTCATTTCGGTTTTCTTTTTTAAGCATTGCCACCAGCGTTGTGGTTATGAGAAATACTGCTCCCCAGAAGAACATGAAATCTGAAAAACATATTATTTGCATTATTCTGGAACACATTCATCACTGGTATAAATATAATTATTACCAAAGGAGCACTTATGTTGGGAGATTCAAAACGCACATATTTAAAGGGTAACCAACCCCCCACAGATGAGACTGTTACATCACATATAAATTAAAGGGATATGAAACCCCAACGTTTTTCTTCAACAACTTTCCAATTTACTTCTATTATCAAAATTTCTTTGCTCCATCTTTATTTTTTGTTGAAAAGCACAGACGTATGCTTAGGAGCTGGGCCATTTCTGGAGCACTATTTCTTGCCATGTAGGTATCTCTTCAACACAGAAAATCATGGGAACAAAGCAAATTTGATTATAGAAGACAATTGGAAACTTTTTAAAAATTGTATGCTCTGTATCAGAAAAAAATGTTTTGGGCTTCATATCCCTTTAAACATAATAATATATTGAATTGTAATCTTAGGTTTGTTAAATAGTCGTGGTGCAGACCTTTATTTAACATACAAATTAGTACCAGGGAAAGACGTGATGACTTTACTTGCTTGGGTATCACTAAGAAAGAAATGGAATTCAGCACTCTATGTTAAAATTCAAATGCATTATCTATCAGTTAAAATGGTGTGAAAACACATAAATCCCAAATAAAATAGTAAAAAAGGGACCGGTACCATGATAACAAAAAAACTCCTTCTATGCCTAGACTTCTAACCACACATACCTTTAATATCTAACCAATCGCATAAATGCCATTTCTTGTTTATATCGAGCAACCAAGCTAGATATCAATGCATGAATAAGTTGTGACACTGCAGTGTAAGCTACTCCAGCATGCTATAAACAAGAAAAAGCAGCCAGGCAAGTAAAATTAGCAGCAGCAAGTCATCTGTTTCCAGATAGAAGCAGCTAAAGCAAACACATTCAACATGGAGCCAAGTACCGTGTCAATGCAGTTCTCAGTTAGTACCATGTCAATGCAGTTTTCAGTCGTGGCACTTAAAGTGAAGGTCAAGTTTGGTCATTGTGAACACATCAATGCATTAGTTACAATTACAATAAGCTAATCGCTAATTTTTTTTCAATAAAAAAGAAAAAATTTGGGGGTGTGGCTGATCTGCAGCCATGTTAAGACGCTGAAATGAAGAGCTCTGCGGGATCCAATACTAATCTACTGAATATCTCACTCATATAGGGTCATCCTTCCTAAAAAGCTGTACATATTTATGGAAAAGTGTTGCTGGAACTCGGCAATACCACTATCAATGTGTTAAGTCGCACTTGCAGACCCTAGCCAGACGGATCGAGCTTGAAGGAGGCGGCAATATTACACTATCCACCTAACACCCCCCATGAATTTTTCATGACGCTTAAAAACGCCAGACCCTTGAGAAGAACTTATCGAGTGCTCCAAGAACAGCCTGTGTGCATTTTCTTAGAAATCTGACACATAACATGTAAACACTGGGCCCGTCTGTTTCTCATGAGCTTTACCCTCAGGCCGAGCTTGTTACAATATTCTGCTGTGAAACCGCTGAGTACACACAATATTTATTGTTATTTTATCAACAATTGCTTCCTTTTTTATGCAGAAGAATACAATTTTAATAAAACATATCGTAAAACAGTAAAAACAGAAAGTATCCACTGTATTTGATTTCCTTATTGTAATTGTGTGTAATTTGAGTAAAATGAGCTCAAAACATGGACGTTTGTAAAAACGAAGTAGCTTAGAGAAATAACCAATCATTGATAATAAATATTGTGTGTGATAAGCAGAATATTGTAACAAGCTCGGCCTGAGGGTAAAGCTTGTGAGAAACAGCCGGGTCCAGTCTTTACACGTTATGTCAGATTTCTAAGAAAATTGCTGCATGCGCACTGGCTTTTATTGGAGAATTCGATAAGTTCTCCCCAAGACTCCGCCTCTTTTCAGATGAACTGATGGTGGTGCTTATTGGGGTTACAGTGGGAGCTGATGGGACATATGTAGGTTATACAGAGGGTACTATTGGGGGTCACAGTGGGAGTTGATGGGGCTTATGTAGGTTACAGAGGGGGGCTTATGGGGGTTACAGGGGGTGCGGGGATTACAGTGGGAGCTGATGGGGTTTATGTAGGTTACAGAGGGAGGGTTACAGGAGGTGCTGATGTGAAAATTGCGATTACATTTTTTCCCCCATATCGCCCAGCCCTACTACCCACCAAGGCACTGATTCATCAATGGGAGCTAAAAATGGGATTAAAGGGATAGAAAGGTCAAAAATACCATGTGCATGGGTGCATTTCAATTAGAAATAAAAACATTTTTGCAATATACTTCCACTAGCAAAAATGCTTCTAGTAAATTTTATTACTGTTTTTCAGCAGCATACTCAAGTAAGTTGTGGAGGGCCTGTGCACTGTTACTTAAATGTACCCATGCAGATTTCAATATTGAACTTTCTATCCCTTTAAACTTAGCTCAAGGTTTGACAGCTGCCGATACAGCCCTGAACAATGGAGTATTTGCAACAAAAATGATACGTCTGTCTCCTTAACTTTTCATATAATTTTAAATCAGTCTCCCCTCATATCTTCACCCAACATTACTCTGTTTTTTTTCTCCCCATTTGCAACATATAGCACACTGGCCCATTGCTCTCTTCTCTGAGGGTATCCAATGTAAATAATTTGTGTGTCAATATAGGATTTGTTGGATGTAATTGAAAATAGACAATTATTTAGTAAGATTGTATAATATATATTGTGTCGGCCATTGGGTCGCTATACCAGAGTGTGGCTCAATTTGTGAATTACTATCTTAAGAAACCGTTAAGAAAACCAAAAGCGTTTTTATCAGATTCTATGGAACTCATTAAAATCTTAAGAAAAACATTTATGGATAGGATTATACTGGTCACGAGAGGTCGACTGTAAAGGGAGGCGCTACGAGCCGGCTGGTCGTAGTAGTGCTCCGTGATGGAGAGAGCACAAGATACTCCTGAATTCTAAAGCAATTCCTTGATGTGGCACGGAATATATGCTCTTGAACAGACAGCGGCTTGGCGAGCTTAGCATTCTGCTCGTATACCCGGTCTTAAAATTTGATGCATCAGGACCCTTGATCTGGGTCGGAAGTAATAAGCCCCGAGATGGCTAGTTACCATTAACTAAATTCAGACAATTGTAGCCCTGTAACCTCCAACAGAGTATCCAACTGGCCGTAGACTTAGCTTTTGTTGCCTGCCAGATTTTGAGGAGGGCGTATATGGATGCCCGCAGAAATGTAACATCAATAGCACCCTCAACCATTTTTTTGACCCTGCATGCTTTACTGCAGGTGAGTGTTCCCCAACAGCAGCAGAGGAGGTCAAGAGGGTACAGTGAGAATCTGCCCGAGTATATATATTCAAAGTTGCAGGGAAGGCACTCTCCGTTTCAAATAACTTTTATCTAATAAAAGTTATTTTAAACGGAGAGTGCCTTCCCTGCAACTTTGAATATTAGTTGTATTAGAAGTGCACCCCGGAGGCTGTTGTGTATGGAGTGCTGGTTGTACCTGCACTCTCAATACAATATGGTAAGCAACCAGGGTGCCCTAGTCAATATATCAGTAAGTTTCTTCAATCAAGGACTGCACTCACTGGATTCAGATAAAATAGTTATTTAATAAGTGGTAACGTTTCGGGGTTCGCAGACCCCTTCCTCAGACCCAATACAGTGCAAATGAAACATGGTGACTTTAAAAACAATAAGCCCCTCCCATCCCACAGTACAAAAAATTGCGCCAAAAAGTGTAGCCATGGCAACCAGACGGTTGCCTGGATAACAATATAAACAAAGATATACAATGAATAAAGCACAACTTAAGTAACACATTTCCCCATCAAAGCTGTGATAGCTATGCACGAAAAGAAAGATAAGACCAAAAAGTGACACCAGTGTACAATATTATCTTACACAATATCATTCAATCATGTTCACTGTCATAGTAGAGTAGCAGGTCGTCACTCATATACGTGATTACATTTATAACAGACTAGACCTCCTATACTCAATTTCGTACTATACATAACCTCCTGGATCCTAGACATTTGATGCCATTGTTGGAGTTTGTGCTACATACATTAGTGTATGTACGGTGTTACACATAACGATCAATATTGCACTATGTACCAAATAACCAGCGTTTAAAAGTCTATTGTTATCCTAGTTATATAAATAGCTATGCATGTCAAATATACTGCGGTAGATGTAGGGATTAGATAGTATCAGAGTGGATAATGTAATATAGCATAACTGTTCATCAGATTGTGCAGGGAATCGTTAATGTAGAGACAACGTGTGTGTTAATATATCCACTTACTTAATAAATACAAAGTAATCCATTCCGGGGTAAGGAGTAGTGCATTTGTAGTTAAGCAAACACCACATTCAGTCATTTGGGCGCAATTACGGAGCCAGCGAGTCAGTGGCTCTGTTCAAAGAACGCATGGCTAATTTGCATATTGTCAATGCGTGTATAACATTAGCCTAGTAGCATTTGGCATTTTCGAAAAAAAAAAAAAAAGGGGTTCAGGGAATCACTATACCGTGCAGAGAGCATGTCCAAAATGATAATAGGACTGCACACAAAGTGTATATAATCAAATTCAGTGTAAGTGTGGCTGTAAGTTTACTCTATGCTGCAAATAAATACTCTGTGTGTATGTGTCTCAATACGTGTTCCTAGTGTATATATCACTATGTTAAGGGATGGTACAGTAATATCTGATCACTAGGTAGCAGTATAAAATATATTATATATTGTATAATCCACAATTGCTACTGCGGTGCCCCAAGGCAGAACATGCAGTGATCTGAGATGTCATCGCAGAAAATGCAGCATGTCTGCAGAAAGAACAGGATACATGCAGGAATTGTTAGCGATTTTTTAACTTTTCAGCGCTGCTCCACATTAGGCTGTTCTCTTCAAAGAGAGCTGTTCTCTGGCTGCACTGTCTGTGCAAGTTTTCCTTATCACAGTTCATCCAGAGCAAAGTGCTGTTTTAAGTGAACTTTGCAGTAGCGCTGCAAAGCAGTAGTGCATTGATTGATTGGCTCTCAGAGTTTGTTTCAAGCCCATCCCCTAGCCTTTAACTGTCTGCAAAGCTGTTTTTTTCTGAATGTAAGACGTTTGTATGAGCAATGCACCTTTTTTTATTACTACTTCTATGTTGGACTATGTCTGCAGCTAATTTGCAATGCAATTTTTAACTACTGCACTATATTATAAAACTTTAAATATTGCTTTATTCTCCAGTTAACTAACACATTACAATTGAACTGGTGCTTTAGTGTAACTGACTAATTTATAATTGAATTTGATTTAAAAATGACCTGCAGAAAAATTTTCACTAAAAACAAAATCTCATCGCAGAAAGTGAAAAAAGGTTCTGCCTCTGGGCACATTAGATATCATATAGCATATGATTAATTTGTATGGGCCAACGCTGTGTGACACTACCATTACCGAGCTGGCAGTGTAAGTAATCACTCTGTAGTATCTCCAATCGTTGTATAGAAAAAACATGCTTTTTGTAGATATCTTAAATAGTCCCAGACCTCATATAGAATCATTGGTCTGACTATTAACAAGTGACAATCATGGTAAGGATCATATTTATAGAACACATATGTCCAAGTCAGGGACTCTCTCTCTTAATATATCCTCAAAGTATTTTGAATATCCATGGTAGAGAAATGGCCATCACAGTCATACATATATTATAAATATTAACATGGTGGCTATGCGCCTAAGGTAGATCACATAAAAGTCAGTTGGTTTCAAAGGTGTCATATTGCATATTGATAAAGCGTCAGTCAGGCAACATATGTCAGTGGTATATAGGAGACCTGTCCCAGAGAGCAGCCCCTCTTATGGTCATCATTGTTCAAGTTTGTGTGTGTCACTTATATTTAACACCCATCATAGTACTTAGTTATCCAAGTGTATACTTTGGGACTTATTGGGTCAGATCTATTGTATATCCCACTATAACATGGGGTGTACCCTGGTCCGACTACCCAACCCATAGACCAATACATTTTACTCACCCATAGATCTTGGGTTCATAGGAAACAATGCCAATCATTTGACATGTTTAGGCCTTGTGGGTGTACGGTGCAGAGACGACATATCCATCGTGTTTCCAGTTGGAGGAGCCTTCGATCCCGATCTCCTCCTCGCTGCAGGGGTGGGGGGCATGGTCAATTAAGATAAACCGCAAGTCTGTTACTTTATGCTTTGCCTCTAAAAAATGTCTTGCTACTGGTTGATCTGACATACCTTTGTCCAATGCACTCCTTATCACAGATCTATGATTCGCCATTCGTAGGCGGGCATTGTCGATAGTCTTTCCAACATAAAATTGTCCACAGCAGCAGCTGAGTAGGTAAATCACATGGCTCGTAGTGCATGTAATAAAGTATTTGCTGGTGAATTTTCTATTAGTATGTGGATGGCGGAACATTTTGCACGGGATCATCCCATTACAAGTGGTGCAGCCTGTACATCTGAAGCATTGTTGTTGGTAATAATGTTGTGGGTCAGTGAGCATCAAGCAATCCCTTAGCCTTTTCCCACGTTTATAACTCATGATTGGTGGGTCCATCTGGTTGAACGGAAGGGTCCTATCAGATTCAAGAATCTCCCATCTATACCTGATATTATTGACTAATTACTTCTTCCCAGTGTTATACGTGGTGGTGAAGATCATCCGCTTTCTCTTGGTCTGATCAGCGCCTTATCAGGTTTTGATGTAATCTCCACTATGACCTCTTTGATTAAGCTATTCCTATAGCCACCTTGGAGGAACTTATTAGCCATCATTTCCAGTTGTTGTTCCCCATTAGTTGCCTCAGTATTATTTCTCATGACTCTCATCATCTGTGATTTGATAATGGCCTTACGGGTGTGAGGTGGGTGGTTGCTAGTGACTTCAAGTAGCGAATTCCTATCTGTTGGTTTGGCGTAGAGGGTGGTGGACAGCTTGCCTTGATTTTTATCCTAAGATCAAGGAAATCAATCTGTTCATGGTCATATTACAGTTCAAATTTTATCGGAGAGTTTCTATTGTTTAATTGGTTAACCCATGATGTCAGTGATTCCTCTTGACCTTGCCAAATGAATACATCATCGATGTATCTTTTATAGCATATGATATCCTTGTGATTATATACATCCATTATCCCTTTCATATTGCTCCATAAAAAGGTTAGCGTAAGATGGGGCCATGTTTGAACCCATGGCTGTCCCCATTAGTTGTTGATAGAAATTCTTTACAAGTAAGTAAAATTAATTGGTCTATGGGTTGGGTATTCGGACCTGGGTACACCCCATGTTATAGTGGGAAATACACTAGATCTGACCCAATAAGTCTCATAGTATACACTTGGATAACTAAGTACGATGGTGGCCTATGATGGGTGTTAAATATAGGTGACACACACAAACTTGAACAATGATGACCATATGAGGGGCTGCTCTCTGGGACAGGTCTCCTATATACCGCTGACATATGTTTCCTGACTGACGCTATATCAATATGCAATCTGACACCTTTGAAACCAACAGACTTTTATGTGATCTACCTTAGGCGCATAGCCACCATGTTAATAATTATAATATATGTATGACTGTGATGGCCATTTCTCTACCATGGATATTCAAAATACTTTGAGGATATATTGAGAGATAGTCCCTGACTTGGACATATGGTGTGTACTATAAATTTATGATCCTTACCATGATTGTCACTTGTTAATAGACAGACCAATGATTCTATATGAGGTCTGGGACTAGGAATCCCCAACTTTGGGGCGGCACATGGTTAACCATTGCAATAACATGATGCAGTAATATGAAGTACTATTTAAGATATATACAAAAAGCATGTTTTTTCTCTAACCACGATTAGAGATACTACACAGTGATTACTTACACTGCCAGCTCGGTAATGGGAGTGTAACATAGCGTTGGCCCATACAAATTAATCATATGCTATATGATATCTAATGTAATCTGTTTATTTCAATGTTGTCTCCTATTTTTCCTCACCGCAGTAGCAGTTGTGGATTACACAATATATAATTTATTTTATACTGCTACCTAGTGATCAGATATTACTGTACCGTCTCTTAACATAGTGATATATACACTAGGAACACGTATTGAGACACATACACACGGATTATTTATTTGCTGCATAGAGTAAACTTACAGCCACACTTACACTCAATTTGATTATATACAGGATGATTGACAATGTAATAGGCGCCCTATTTGAAACTCTCACTTTGTGTGCAGTCCTATTATCATTTTGGACTTGCTCTCTGCACGGTATAGCGTGATTCAATATAAACATTATTGTCTGATTCCCTGAACCCCCTTTTTTTTTTGAAAATGCCAAATGCTACTAGGCTAACGTCATACACGCATTGACAATATGCAAATTAGCCATGCGTTCTTTGGACAAAGCCACTGACTCGCTGGCTCCGCAATTGTGCCCAAATTACTGAATGTGGGGTTTGCTTAACAACAACTGCACTACTCCTTACCCCTGAATGGATTACTCTATATTTATTAAGTAAGTGGATATATTAACACACACGTTGTCTCTACATAAACGATTCCCTGCACAATCCGATGAACAGTTATGCTATATTACATTATCCACTCTGATACTATCTAATCCCCACATCTACCGCGGTATATTTGACACACATAGCTATTTATATAACTAGGATAACAATAGACTTGTAAACGCTGGTTATTTGTTACATAGTGCAATATTGATCGTTATGTGTAACACCGTACATGCACTAATGCATATAGCACATCGTACTCCAACAATGGCATCAAATGTCTAGGATCCAGGAGGTTATGTCCTGTGTTGTATAGTATGAAATTGAGTATAGGTCTAGTCTGTTACAAATGTAATCACGTATGAGTGACGACCTGCTACTCTACTATGACAGTGAACATGATTGAATGATATTGTGTAAGATTATATTGTACACTGGTTTCACTTTTTGGTCTTATCTTTCTTTTTGTGCATAGCTATCACAGCTTTGATGGGGAAATATGTTACTTAAGTTGTGCTTTATTCATTGTATATCTTTGTTTATATTGTTATCCAGGTAATCGTCTGGTTGCCATGGCTACACTTTTTGGCGCAATTTTTTTGAACTGTGAGATGGGAGGGGCTTATTGTGTTTAAAGTCACCTTTCATTTGCACTGTATTGGGTCTGAGGAAGGGGTCTGCGAACCCCGAAACGTTACCACTTATTTTATCTGAATCCAGTGAGTGCAGTCCTTGATTGAAGAAATATATATATATATATATATATATATATATATATATATATATATATATATTATAAATAGATACTGATCTCTGATGAAGCGCATGTGAGCATGCGGGAAACGCGTCAGATCTAACCCTTGCACACTGTGATCGTGTCTTTTACCCGTTTGCTCAAATAAACCCACTTTGGCAAGAGTCTTCTAAATTCTATATATAATATATATATATATATATATATATATATATATATATATATATATATATATATACACATATATTTACAAATAGTATATACCACTGACGAGCAGTGATATAAGTTTGGAGCCTACCGAGCGCAAACACAAGGAATCACACAACAGAATACAAAATAGTAAGTAGCATGATAAAATGTTATAAAATATGAATACTAAAACTAACAAAATAGAAAATAAATCTCTACTGAGTAGATAGCGTGTTCAAGAGTACCAATGTCATGAACGAATACATAAACAATTTCATTAGAATTCAAATAAAAAACAAACAAATTTAGTAACATTAGTTTAATCAGAAAACACAATTTTTTTTGTCTCCTAAGAAAGTTGCCAACCACAAAAATCCCCCAATAGCGAAATATCTTTTTCCAAATATTTCTATTAAATAACAAAAGGTGAAGAAAGGGGAATGGGGGATATGAGGTAAGCGCTAAAAAAAAGGGGGACAAAATATTAAACTTATTGATAATGGAACCAAGAAAAATAGGTGCACGAATAGTTTATATATAATTGCACTTCTATTAGTATAGAAATGAGGTATGGTAATACATATCTAAAGCCAATAAAGCAATATGCATAAGTAAAAAATACACCATATAAATATCAGATAAGGAAAGAAATTAAACAGAAAATAAAAAATAGGAAAATTAGATCATGTGAATGAGTCCCAAACCGAGAAAACACAGTTCAAGCCACAAAGGTACACGTATAGGGATATGTGATATCAAAGGCTAAAGTCCCATAAATTCAGAAACACTCCAAAAGGTGAGGGGGATCCACATAAGCCCTTTTGAAAATCTACTCACAGGAGCTATCCTCAATCAATATGAGGTAAGGATAGTGCGTGGGTCCTCAGTGAAACTTATGTGCATATGATCCGTTGTACGTTCTTTTCATTCAGGATCCCTTGTAAGGCTTGAGCGGTATGAGAGGTATGAAAGAAAAAAGAGTGCAATACTAGTGCAATAACGTTTGACACATTTTATTAGGCTTAAAACACCTTGCAAAAAAGTAGAAATTTGCACTCACATTATGAACCCTCAATGGTATGAGGTAACATGCAGGCTCATATGTAAAACCTCTGTAGTGAGTAATGACCCCAAAGGTACGTAAACTTTTACTTTCCAAGTAAAATATTAAATATAGTACAATAGAGTAATGCTATAAGGTGGTCTGCGGTAGGTCAATCAAATAGCACTTATTAGTTTTATGCCTGACGCGTTTCAAAGGTTGTTACAGAAAATTCTTTGCCTCTGATGAAGAAGGTAGAAAGAATTTTCTGTAACAGCCTTCAAAACGCGTTATCCGATTTTCTTCATTACAAATGCATCTTGAACTCCTACTATTCTGCCCTTAATCTCTATAAGCAACACTACTTCTCTAATCTTTCTTCAAACCCAAAACGTCTGTTCTCCACTTTCAATACTCTCCTCCGCCCTCCCCCACCTCCTAATACAACTTCTCTGTCAGCTCAGGACTTTGCCAGCCACTTCAATAACAAAATTGACTCCATCAGAAATGAAATCAGCTCTCAACATAATTCCATTCTCTCACCCCTCAAATGCTCTCACTCAAACACAACCCACATAACCTTAAACTTAGCTCATTCTCCCCTGTTACTGAGGAAGAGGTTTTGGCACTTATTCTGCGCTCTCACCTCACTACCTGTCCCCTTGACCCTATCCCCTAACAGCTACTCCCCTCCCCCTCTGCTACCCTTACCCCTATACTTACACACATTTTCAACCTCTCCCTCAGCACCAGTATATTTCCCTCATCGCTGAGACATGCACTGGTCACACCTATCCTCAATAAAAACTTTCCCTTGATCCTATCTCCCCATCCAACTACCACCCTATTTCCCTCCTCCCTCAAAGATTCTTGAAAAACTAGTATATGCACGCCTATCCCATTTCCTTACGTTAAACTCCCTTCTTGACCCATTGCAATCTGGATTTCGTCCCCATCACACCACAGAGACAGCAATTGTTAAGGTTACCAACGACCTACTTACAGCAAAATCAAAAGGCCACTTCTCTCTGCTTATCCTCCTTGATCTGTCCGCAGTCTTTGACACTGTTGACCACCCTCTTTTGCTCCAAACCCTCCAATCCTTTGACATCTGTGACACAGCTCTTTTGTGGCTTTCTTCCTACCTGTCAAACCGTACCTTTAGTGTAGCCTTCTCTGGGGCCTCCTCTGCCCCTCCACCACTTTCTGTCGGAGTACCGCAAGGCTCTGTCCTCGGTCCCCTTCTCTTCTCAATCTATACGTCATCACTAGGTTCCCTAATAAAGTCCCACGGTTTCCAATATCATTTGTATGGCGACGATCAAATCTATTTCTATGCACCAGACCTATCTCCTTCCTTGCTAACCCGTGTCACTAACTGTCTTTCTCACATCTCTTCCTGGATGTCCTCTCACTACCTCAAGCTAAATCTCTCCAAAACTGAGCTCCTTATTTTCCCCCCTTCTTCCAAAATCTCCACCCCCAATCTCTCTGTCGACAACTCCGTCATTACCCCTAACCCGCTGAGTCACATTTGACTCAGATCTTTCTTTCACTTTCAGTCCTTGGCTAAAGCCTGCCACTTCCACCTTAAAAACCATCTCGAAAATTTGACACTTCCTTACACAAGACAACACTAAGATTTTAATCCATGCTCTCATTCTTTCCCGCCTCGATTACTGCAACTCTGTCCTCTCTGGTCTCCCCACCTGCCGCCTAGCTCCTTTACAATCCATAATAAATGCCTCACATCTTCCTTACATGTTGTTCTTCATCTGCTGCACCTCTCTGCCAAACCCTTCACTGGCTTCCTCTTGTCTCTAGGATCAAACACAAAATTCTCACTCTGACATACAAAGCCCTCAACTGCACTGCTCCCCCCTATATCTCCGTCCTTTTCTCCAGATACTCTCCCTCCCGTCCCCTTCGCTCTGCTCATCACCTCCTACTCTCCTCCTCTCTAGTTACCTCATCGCACTCCTGCCTACAGGACTTCTCCAGACTGGCTCCCATCTTGTGGAACTCTCTGCCTCGCTCCACAAGACTCTCGTTTAGTTTTGAAAGCTTCAAGCGCTCCCTAAAGACTCTACTGTTCAGGGATGCTGTTACAACCTATGCTAACCTTACTTTATACCAGTTCCACTCCTCCATCGCTATCCCCTGAACCCCATTAGCATGTAAGCCTAAGAGTCCAGCTATTTGTAGATCGCCTTCTTAAGAGCGGACTACAACAGTGCAACTCTTGGCAGGGCCCTCTAACCATTTGATCCCTATATTTGTTTTGTTGTACTCCCCCTTTGTTTATAGCGCTGCGGAATCTGTTGTCGCTCTACCAATAACCGATAATAATAATTTGCGTAGTAATGGCTTTCTTCTGGCGACTCGACCATGCAGCCCATCTTTCTTCAAGTGCCTCCTTATTGTGCATCATGAAACAGCCACACCACATGTCCCGTATTTCACCTGAAGTTATTTGTGGGTTTGTCTTAGCATCCCGAACAATTTTCCTGGCAGTTGTGGCTGAAATTTTAGTTGGTCTACCTGACCATGGCTTGGTTTCAACAGAACCCCTCATTTGCCACTTCTTTATTAGAGTTTGAACACTGCTTATTTGCATTCTCAATTCTTTGGATATCTTTTTATATCCCTTTCCTGTTTTATACAGTTCAACTACCTTTTCCCGCAGATCCTTTGACAATTCTTTTGCTTTCCCCATGACTCAGAATCGTCAGTGCAGCACTGGATGAAAGATGCAAGGGTCTGTCAGGAGTCCAGAAACTCATTGACCTTTTATACACACACACACACACACACACTCTCTAATTACAAGCAAACAGATCACAGGTGAGGATGGTTACCTTTAATAGCCATTCAAACCCCTTTGTGTAAACTTATGTGCATGTTATCAGGCCAAAATCACAAGGGTTTGTAAACTTTTGATCAGGGTCATTTGGGTAGTTTCTGTTGTCATTTTGATTTAAAAAGAGTAAACACAGTTGATTGATAATAAATGGCTTCAGCCAAACACTAACCATGAGTGAAAGAAAAGTGTTTGTGTTATCATTCATATTCTCTGAAAAATGGCCAAGAAATCATAAATTCTGCCAGGGTATGTAAACTTATTAGCACAACTGTATATATTACACATATATTGTAATATATCTTGTAATCTATAATGTTCACTTATAGATAAATTCATTACCCATAATAAAACTAAATCACCTGTTATGGCGTCAAAAACTAGAGAAAGAAAACTCGAGCCTGTATCCCTTTCTTCAAATACTATAGTGCACAATACAATGTCACAAGACATAGTTAAACAAATTTCAGATTTGATGATGCCAGTTTGACCAAATCCGTAAGGATTTAGGAGCATTATCATCTGAAATGAAACAATTTGCAAATAGACTAGATAAAGCTGAGCAAAGAATTTCAGATTAAGAAGATGCTAATCACCAACAAGAACACAAAATCAGAGAGCAACCTTCCCAGATTAAGACCATGCAAACTAAACTAGAAGAACTGGAAGACCGCTCCCCGCCGAAATAATATCAGAATTATCAGTATCCCAGAAACAGTAGAATTCCAAGAATTATTAAAACTTGTTTCTTCTGAATTACCTGTAAGCCTTGGACTAGTCACAAAAAAAGTCCCGGTTTCAGTAGAAATGGTGCACAGACTAGGGACTGCTAGACAGTTCTTAGATGGTAATATCAAAGGCAGACCCATTATAGTTAAATACCTGAACTATCATTATAAAATGAATATCCTGAACCACTATAAGACAGAAATTTCCTTTTTCAATAAGAGATAAGAATGTTCTATTTTTTTTTAGGATTTTTCAGCAGAAACATCCCAGAGGAGACGCAAGATGGCTTCTATTTGTACAAGACTTATTAAAGATGGATTCAAAACTACTATTATATACCCAGCTAAAATTAAAGTCACTGCAACAGATGGGATGATCCTATTGAATAATCTTGACAAAGCGTTAGACTTTGTAAATAAAAAAAAGGTTAACGAACACAAGAACAAGTAACTAGCCTATGACTAATCTGCTAACCTCGTTTTTTTTCTCCTTTTTTCAAAGAGTTTAATGCAAATAGATAATACTTGGGTATACATGTATAGAGTGGAATTTATAACAGGAACATTGCTTCAGATGTATATACTTTGTTTTAGGGGCAAAGTCCCCGGTTTTTGGTTAGTGTTTGTTTGTTTTTTACTATTATTTTCCCGTCTTCCTATAATGAATTATCCCAGAGAGTTATATGAAGGATAATCTTCAATTTGTATCCTGAAATGTGGGTGGAATTACTTCACCCCAAAAAAGGAAAAATATCCTGAAACATCTTAAACAAGCTAAACCTGATATTGCTTTAATCCAAGAGACCCATTTGAAAGAGAAAGAATTAGACAAATAAAAAAATGGATGGGTGGGGGAAGTGATCGCAACACCATGCACTAGTAGAAAAAAAAAAAAAGGTGTAGCGATTTTATTTAACAAAAATTTTAATTATGATAAAGACGAGAGATACATTATAATACAATTAGAGGTAGAGGGTGCCCAATTAGTATTGTGTCTATGGACCCAACAAGTTGGATAAAGTTTTTTGGGATGGCCTACAAATAAAATTAGTCCAGTATACTTCAAAGAATTTAATCATGGCTGGCGACCTTAATATGGTTATGCATCCATCATTGGATAGACTAAAACCCTCCCTAAACAGAAATAGTAAGCAAGAAGCTAAATTATTAAAAAAAACTTTTGTCAAGCTCTGAAAATGCGGGATATATGGAGAAAACAAAATCCAGACAATAGAATATACAGGGAGTGCAGAATTATTAGGCAAATTAGTATTTTGACCACATCATCCTCTTTATGCATGTTGTCTTACTCCAAGCTGTATAGGCTCGAAAGCCTACTACCAATTAAGCATATTAGGTGATGTGCATCTCTGTAATGAGAAGGGGTGTGGTCTAATGACATCAACACCCTATATCAGGTGTGCATAATTATTAGGCAACTTCCTTTCCTTTGGCAAAATGGGTCAAAAAAAGGACTTGACAGGCTCAGAAAAGTCAAAAATAGTGAGATATTTTGCAGAGGGATGCAGCACTCTTAAAATGGCAAAGCTTCTGAAGCGTGATCATCGAACAATCAAGCGTTTCATTCAAAATAGTCAACAGGGTCGCAAGAAGCATGTGGAAAAACCAAGGCGCAAAATAACTGCCCATGAACTGAGAAAAGTCAAGCGTGCAGCTGCCAAGATGCCACTTGCCACCAGTTTGGCCATATTTCAGAGCTGCAACATCACTGGAGTGCCCAAAAGCACAAGGTGTGCAATACTCAGAGACATGGCCAAGGTAAGAAAGGCTGAAAGATGACCACCACTGAACAAGACACACAAGCTGAAACGTCAAGACTGGGCCAAGAAATATCTCAAGACTGATTTTTCTAAGGTTTTATGGACTGATGAAATGAGAGTGAGTCTTGATGGGCCAGATGGATGGGCCCGTGGCTGGATTGGTAAAGGGCAGAGAGCTCCAGTCCGACTCAGACGCCAGCAAGGTGGAGGTGGAGTACTGGTTTGGGCTGATATCATCAAAGATGAGCTTGTGGGGCCTTTTCGGGTTGAGGATGGAGTCAAGCTCAACTCCCAGTCCTACTGCCAGTTTCTGGAAGACACCTTCTTCAAGCAGTGGTACAGGAAGAAGTCTGTATCCTTCAAGAAAAGCATGATTTTCATGCAGGACAATGCTCCATCACACGCGTCCAAGTACTCCACAGCGTGGCTGGCAAGAAAGGGTATAAAAGAAGAAAATCTAATGACATGGCCTCCTTGTTCACTTGATCTGAACCCCATTGAGAACCTGTGGTCCATCATCAAATGTGAGATTTACAAGGAGGGAAAACAGTACACCTCTCTGAACAGTGTCTGGGAGGCTGTGGTTGCTGCTGCACGCAATGTTGATGGTGAACAGATCAAAACACTGACAGGCTGTGGTTGCTGCTGCACGCAATGTTGATGGTGAACAGATCAAAACACTGACAGAATCCATGGATGGCAGGCTTTTGAGTGTCATTGCAAAGAAAGGTGGCTATATTGGTCACTGATTTGTTTTGGTTTTGTTTTTGAATGTCAGAAATATATTTGTGAATGTTGAGATGTTATATTGGTTTCACTGGTAAAAATAAATAATTGAAATGGGTATATATTTGTTTTTTGTTAAGTTGCCTAATAATTATGCACAGTAATAGTCACCTGCACACACAGATATCCCCCTAAAATAGCTAAAACTAAAAACAAACTAAAAACTATTTCCAAAAATATTCAGCTTTGATATTAATGAGTTTTTTGGGTTCATTGAGAACATGGTTGTTGTTCAATAATAAAATTAATCCTCAAAAATACAACTTGCCTAATAATTCTGCACTCCTTGTATACTTGTTCGTTACATACATATAAAACAATGTCTAGAATAGATGCTTTTCTAATCTCTGAAAGGGTTACCAGCCTAGAAGTAACGGCAGGTATAAATGAAATGAGTAATTTTCAGATCATGCAGTCCTGACCTTTAAGTTAAATATTAAGAAACTGAATACTAATAATATATGGAGATTCTATTTTCCAAGATATCTTCTTGCAAATACTACATTTAAATATTGGCTAAAATTAAAATGGATTGAGTTTTCCAAATTTAACCTAGCCTATATAGAAAATAGTGAACTATTCTGGGAGACATTTAAAGAGTTGGCTAGAAGGGAAATTAAAGCTTATTTAATTCAAAATAAACGTAAAGCTAGAGATTTAATGCTAGCGCAACGTCTCCGCAAGTGCAACAACTAATTTATAAGTGATTCCATCAATAAAAATCTTTGGGATAAATAGATTATGGCCAAAAAGGAAAGGGAAGTGTTTCTAACACAAAGAATGGCACAGGAAGAATTGAGGACTAGAGATTTTTTTTTTTTTTTTAGATATGGCGTAAAAACAGGGAAATCTCTGGCTAACCTAGTAAGACTTAAAAGAAAAAGGCAAGTTATTGAAACTCTTAACATTAATGGAAAAAAAAGTGTACTAATATACAGTAAATGAGGAAATATGTAGTTCAGTATTTTCAAAAAGTGTATTCAAAAGGGGAGATTAATCAACAGCAGACTTCTGGGCAAGAATTCAAGACCCTAAGATTTCTAGAGAACAATTAAATAACATTAAAACGCAAATATAACACAGAAAGAAAATTTTCAGGCAATTAAGTCCTCAGCCTTAGATAAGGCCTCCGGCCCAGATCAGTTACCTATTGAACTATATAAAATTCTTATAGAAGAAATTGTAACAACTTTACAACATCCGTTTAATAAATACTACATGCAAATCAATATGCAGTCACATTACTTTAATGCTTCACTAATATCATTAGTTTTTAAAAAAGATAAAGATCCGACAGATATAAACGCATATAGACCAATTTCACTACTGAATAGTGATTATAAAATACTTACGACTATTGTTGCACAGAGAATAAAAAATATTTTAGATCCTCAAATACATAAGGATCAAGTCGGGTTTATCCCGAAAAGAAATGTAACCTTTAACGTGAGGAGACTGCAATTAATTATTAATTAATACTGGACCAAACTTCAGGAAAATAATTTTAAGATAAATACTGATCTTGCTACAGTAGCAGTCCACACAGAAAAAGCGTTACACTCAGTGACATGGGACCATCTATTTACGACTTTAACCAAGTTTGGTTTCCAGGGGAATATTAATAATTTCATACAATTGTGCTTTCTCTGGTTATAAACCAAACCCTTCTAAATCAGAAATTCTCTGGTTACATACAACGAGATATAGCGTGACAAATACAGAGAAGTAAATACAAAGTTTTAAATATCTAAAAATCCTTATGATTGGTATGACATGAACTATCCACAACTGTTCTCTAAAATATACAAGGATCTATTAAACTGGTCTAATTTCAACTGACCCTGTCTAGCAAGATACATTTAATAAATATGATGATTTTCCCAAAGCTTCTTTACATGATGCAAAACCTGCCTTTGTTTATTAAAAATAGGGACCTTGTAAAAACACTGCTAAAAATTTATATGGGGACTGAAGAGGAAAGCAATTGCATATAAAAAAAACCTCTCTCTTTTAAGAATTGATGGAGGTTTATCTCTACCCAACACTGGACTTTATAATACAGTATGCCTAGGGAAAATAGCTCTGGATTGGTTAAATGATTAGTATTATACCTCCCCTAGACTAGAGAATCAGATTGTAGCTCTTTACTCGTTGAAAGCTCTACTTCATTGCCCTAGGGATAAATTGCCTACAATGGTTAAGTACTTGCCTGTTTTAAGTAACGTAATAAACACTTGGCAAAAAATAATAACAAATTTTAAAACTAAATTTATCCTATTCCAAATATTTACCGATTACTGGGAATCCCAATTTTAAACCAGCCCTTAATTCTAAAAATTTTACGAGATGGAATCAACAGAGCCTGATTTACATCCAACAATTAAAAGAGAAAGATGCTTACAGGTGTATAAATTCTTTGCTGATTTGAAAAGGGATTTTAATTTGTTGGACAAAATCTTTTTTGCATATTTGCAGATACGTCATCTCTTTGATGCACTTGTTAAAGAATGCCCACGTGATACGGGCTGGTCAGCGATTGAACCTGTGGTCAATATATATAAAAACAGGTACATTTTCTCTTTCCTGTATAAAACTTTGAAGGCATATCAGGGTCAAGATAATATTATTAAAATAGCAGCCACTTGGAAAAACTCTATAAACACGATTCATAAAAGTTTCAAGCTGGCAGACAAAGCCACGATATCATCTCTGTCAAGAGAGTCACATTTTAAGATAATAAATAAAGCATACATTACACCATATTTGAAATCAAAGTGGGATAGTAATGACAGTTCATGTTATAAATGTAACTATCCGGCAGCTGACCTTTATCATTGTTTATGGAACTGCCCCAAAATTAAGAAATTTTGGGACAAAATTTAATTCTGGATCAATAAAATATTGCAATGTTCCTTAAAAATCCATGATATTCATGTTATTTTCTTGACAGAGGAGACAAAAAAAATAATTCTATAAATAGAAGGTTCGTGAATTTTGTCATTCTTAAAAAGGGACACTGTACCCAAAAATTTTCTTTCGTGATTCAGATTGAGCATTACATTTTAAGCAACTTTCTAATTTACTCCTATTACCAAATTTTCTTCTTTCGCTTGGTATCTTTATTTGAAATGCAAGTTTAGATGCCGGCCCATTTTTGGTGAACAACCTGGGTTGTCCTTGCTGATTGGTGGATAAATTCATCCACCAATAAAAAAGTTCTGTCCAGAGTACTGAAACCAAAAAAAAGCTTAGATGCCTTCTTTTTCAAATAATGATAGCAAGAGAACGAAGAAAAATTGATAATAGGAGTAAATTAGAAAGTTGCTTAAAATTGCATGCTCTTTCTGAATTACAAAAGAACATTTTTGGGTATAGTGTCCCTTTAATGGACGGTCTTTAAAGGAATAGCCTAGTCAAAATTAAATTTTCATGATTCAGACAGAGCATGCAATTTTAAACAACTTTTTAATTTACTCCTATTATCAATTTTTCTTCGTTCTGTTGCTACCTTTTTTTAAAGTAATTATAGGAGCTGGCCCATTTTTGGTTCAGCACCTGGGTAATGCTTGCTGATTGGTCGCTACATTTAGACACCAATCAGAAAGTGCTACCCAGGTTCTTAACCAAAAATGGGCTGGTTCCTTTGCTTACATTCTTGTTATTTCAAATAAAGATAAAAAGAGAACGAAGAAAAATTGATAATAGGAGTATATTAGAAAGTTGTTTAAAATTGCATGCTCTGAATCATAAAAGTTTAATTTTGACTAGACTATTCCTTTAATACTAAAATACTGGAAATCCAAAAAGATCCCTAGCTGAGCTTGTGCAAAAAACTAATAACCAGTTGATTTTAGAACAATATTGATATAGCCATAGATAATGAAACCAAAATTAAACGTTTTTTTAAAAAGTGGAAAAATTTGATTCTCTCTTACCCAAGAGAAATGCAAATACAGGTAATTTCCTCTTTTAAGGGCTCAGTATTTCTGAAAACAGCAAAAGATCGGAATGAATTCCCTGAAGTTTAGTTTTTTTTTCACTCTCTGCTTTGTTTTATTTAATTTAAAAAACACCAAAAGTGTTTGATTTATATTGTGTCTTGAATGATGGTCAAAGAAGGTTGAAATGTATTTCTTCCTATGTCTTGCCATGAATGTCTTCTTTCGCTTGTTTTGAATTACTAAGACACCCTGCGAGGTGCAACGAAAATGTAAATAAGACTTTGTGTACCTACACTATTGGATCATAAAGAAATATTTAAAAAAAAAAAAAAAAAAAAAAAAAGGGGATTATACTGGTCACTTTAGATGTGTGCAGTTTATACACTATCATTCCCCATAAATTAGGCTTGGATCAAAATTACATTGCCCCCCCCGACTGAATTTATCATTGAGTTACTTGATATTTGTTTAAGACACAATTATTTTAGGTTTGAGAACTCATATTATTTGCAACTGGTTGGCAACTGGTTGGCACGGCCATGGGGTCTCCAATGGCCCCAGCGTATGCCAACCTCTTTATATCATGGTACGAAGATAGGTTTCTTTTTCAAGAAAATAACCCGAATATTTTACTAGATCATCACTATATAGACGATTTTCTAATAGTGTGGGGTGGCAGTGAATCCGAACTTGTGGAATGGCATGAAAGATTTAATAAGAATTTGTCCAATGTACAATTTAAAATGGAATATGACTACAGGGAAATACAAAGATCAAGAAATTGTATCTATAAGAAACAAGATGACGTAGGATGCAAATAGTATACTAGATTATATTCAAAACCCACGGATAGTAATACTCTACTTAAATTTCAGAGCTTTCATCCTTTGTAGTTAAAATTTGGCATCTTTGCAACTGTTGAGGGTTATACGAAACACAGATGAGAAAGACAAACAGTGCCAATTAAATCTCATGAGAGACAAATTTCTAGCCAGAGGATACAAATGTAATGATATTATGAAGGTGTGGGTAGAGATTTAACATTTAGATCAAGGACAACTTCTCTTCGACAGTAGATAGAAGAAGCAGGAAGGTCAGGTTCTCAATTACATCACTATGTTTAAACCAGCTAATACAGTGGTCAAAAGGGCACTGACAAAGAATTGGTTTATAGCGTCTGAGGACCTCACTTAACTTTTTGGAGGAACCAAACCCCCTTGCATGCTGTATAAAAAAAAAAAAAGAGAACCATGTTGGTTAGGAATGATATTCAATGCGAATCCAAAACTTGGTTACCTAAAGGTAAAATTTGTCTGTTTTAACTTCAATTGTGTCACTTGTAACACGATGTTGTCTGGCAACACTTTCAGCCACCCTTATAGGTCAAAAAGTATACTATCAGACACAGACTCATGTGCACCTCTGATTACGTTGTTTATATTATTTGCCCGTGTGGGAAATTTTATGTAGGGAAAACCTGCACATTGTTCAGAGAACGTCTTGCGAATAATAAAAGTGCCATCAGGGCAGCCTATAAAGACGGAGGTAAAGACCAAACTGTGGCTCGTCACTTTTTGGACAATTGGCATAATGTGGCCATGCTTAAGACAAGAGTTTACAGAGACTTGGGCATACAGTGGATATAAAAAGTCTACACACCCCTGTTAAAATGTCAGGTTTCTGTGATGTAAAAAAATGAGACAAAGATTAATAATTTCAGAACTTTTTCCACCTTTAATGTGACCTATAAACTGTACAACTCAATTGAAAAACAAACTGAAATCTTTTAGGTAAAGGGAAATAAAAATAAAAAACTAAAATAATATGGTTGCATAAGTGTGAACACCCTTTTATAACTGGAGATGTACCTGTGTTCAGAATTAAGCAATCACATTCAAAATCATGTTAAATAGGAGTCAGTACACACCTGTCATAATTTAAAGTGCCTCTGATTAACCCCAAATAAAGTTCAGCTGTTCTAGTAGGTCTTTTCTGACATTTTGTTAGTCGCATCCTACAGCAAAAGTCATGGTCCGCAGAGAGCTTCTAAAGCATCAGAGTGATCTCATTGTTAAAAGGTATCAGTCAGGAGAAGGGTACAAAAGAATTTCCAAGGCATTATATATACCATGGAACACAGTGAAGACAGTCATCATCAAGTGAAGATAATATGGTGCAACAGTGACATTACCAAGAACTGGATGTCCCTCCAAAATTGATGAAAAGACGAGAAGAAAACTGGTCTGGGAGGCTGCCAAGAGGTCTACAGCAACATTAAAGGAGCTGCAGGAATATCTGGCAAGTACTGGCTGTGTGGTACATGTGACAACAATTGCCCGTATTCTTCATATGTCTGGGCTATGGGGTAGAGTGGCAAGACGGAAGCCTTTTCTTACAAAAAAAAAAAAATCCAAGCCCGGCTAAATTTTGCAAAAACACATCTGAAGTTTCCCAAAAGCATGTGGCAAAAGGTGTTATGGTCTGATGAAACCAAAGTTGAACTTTTTGGCCATAATTCCAAAAGATATGTTTAGCGCAAAAACAACACTACATATCACCAAAAAGAACACCATACCCACAGTGAAGCATGGTGGTGTCAGCATCATGCTTTGGGGGCGTTTTTCTTCAGCTGGAACTGGGGCCTTAGTCAAGGTAGAGGGAATAGTGAACAGTTCCAAATACCAGACAATATTGGCACAAAACCTTCAGGCTTCTGCTAGAAAGCTGAACATGAAGAGGAACTTCATCTTTCAGCATGACAACGACCCAAAGCATACATCCAAATCAACAAAGGAATGGCTTCACCAGAAGGAGATTAAAGTTTTGGGATGTCCCAGCCAGAGCCCAGACCTGAATCCATTCAAAATCTGTGGGGTGATCTGAAGAGGGCTGTGCACAGCAGATGCCCTCGCATTCTGACAGATTTTGATTGTTTTGCAAAGAAGAGTGGGCAAATCTTGCCAAGTCAAGATGTGCCATGCTGAAAAACTCATACCCAAAAAGACTGAGTGCTGTAATAAAATCAAAAGGTGCTTCAATAAAGTATTAGTTTAAGGGTGTTCACACTTATGCAACCATATTATATTAGTTATTTAGTTTTATTTTCCTTTACCTAAAAGATTTTAGTTTGTTTTTCAATTGAGTTGTACAGTTTATAGGTCACATTAAAGGTGGAAAAAGTTCTGAAATGATTTATCTTTGTCTCATTTTTTTACATCACAGAAACCTGACATTTTAACAGGGGTGTGTAGACTTTTTATATCCACTGTACATCAATAGCATGGAAAACATTTGCTGATGGGGGTACCATCTTCATATATCAGAAACAATGCAGTTACCTACAGTAAATTATCTCAGTGAGGTGTGGAAGCCTCATGCATCCACTTGTTTAATGAAGGGTTTGTACCATAATACTGTATTACACACTTGGGACCTCAAATATTTTTGGATTTCATGAACGTCACCATCCTAATCATATTAATTCTTTTTATCTTCTGTTTAGGGGGTTAAAAAACATAGGTGTGAATACTGCCGTGCAGAGTAGACAAGAGTTCTAGACTTATCCTTTTCTGATGTTGTTATAACAAGCCAGATGATTGGGTATGGGGGTCACATGTATCACATTTTGTCTTTATTATCTGAATGGGGCAAAAAACATTAAAACCACTCTTAACATGGGCATGGCAGTGAACATAGAATTGTGCCAAATGTTCACATATAAATTGACAAGATAATTTAGTGTATATACTTTCAAATTCTCCAGAGAAGTTAAAAACTAACAGCAATTTCAAATACTGTATATTACTGCTGTAGATAAACACTCTTAAAAGCACATTGACACCTCTTGGTTTTGTGTAAAACAACTGTTTGGCCCATGCTCCCAGATACCAAAACGAACATTCTGTAACCTAGGTTTTCAAATTGCGTCAAATCGCCTAAACCAGCTTTTAGATTTGCAGCATTTAAAACACAGAATTTACTGTTGGGTATCTTTAGGCAGTGTGGGATAAGCACTGTATTTCACATAAAAGCAAGATGTCCCCTTAAAGAGATAGTGTACTGTAATTTCTTTCCTCCCCTTTAATATGTTCCACATGATCTATTTTACCTGCTGGAGTATATTAAATTGTTTAAAAACAGATCATTTAAATTTATTTTGTCATTTGAAATAACCAATTGTGTCTTTTGAATCCCCACCTATACTGAACATTTCAATACTTAAAGTGAATGTAAATTTTGATGATAAAGTGCCCGGCTTTTCAAAATTTGATTACAAACAGGGGCACTTTAATTTATCAAAATTTATATTTCACTTGTGTCGTGAAAATACTTACCTTTTAATCTTGACAGCCGCTGTATTGCTTCCTCCGCAAAGTTTCTTCCTGGGTTAAAAATGAAGAATCCGGCTTCCTCCAATCATGGTGTTGAATCAGACGCTGATTTCCCCGGGGGAAGCCGTGATTGGAGGATGACAAATCCATAATTTCTGACATAGGAAGAAACTTGCGATGACCGGGGGAAGCTGGAGCGGCTGTCAAGTTTAAAAGGTATTTTCACAACACGAGTGAAATGTAAATTTTGATGAATTAAAGTACCCCTGTTTTTAATTAAATTTTTAATTTTAATTATCAGAAACAGCTATTTCATATACAAAATATATACAACTAAAGAAACAATGTCCATACATTTTATACTCTGCAGTTGGTATAACAAATCATTGGAAACACATTAATGGGAAACCAATTTTAAAGTACACTGTCTCTTTAAAGGGATAGGAAAGTCAAAATTAAACTTGCATGATTCAGATAGAGCATGTCATTTTAAGACACTTTTAAATTCACTTCTATTTTCAAATGTGCTTTGTTCTCTTAGTATCTCTTGCTAAAAAATGAATATGCACATATCATACACTAGTGGGAGCTGCTGCTAATTGGTGCCTGCACACATTTGTCTCTTGTCATTGGCTAAATAGATATTTTCAGCTCCCTGTCAGTAGTGCAATGCTATCCCTTTAGCAATGGATAACAAGAGAATGAAGAAAATTTGATAATAGAATTAAATTGGAAAGTTGTTTAAAATTGTATGTTCTATCTGAATCATAAAAGAAAATGTTGGGGTTTACTATCCCTTTAAGTAACTTCAGTTTAGTTCTAAATGCACCATCCTATCCATTGATTCTTGCTCTTCAGATGCTCTGTAGGAATTCATTTCAAATTTCTAATGTTTATCTTTTGGTAGGAAACTTTTTTTTTTCTTCATCCCTATGTGATCCCCATTATAAAAAACTAACTTGTATTTTAGGAGGAGATCTGTTGGACCCCTACATCCATGGTAGAACCAATTTTATATTAGTATGACATGACGACTGCAAGTTATAAAATGTCAAAATAAAAGTTAAGTAAAAACACTACACAACAATACATGCAATATTTGAACATACCTAAATGAGTAAAATATTATTCTGATTTTTCCAAACTACATACCTGGCAGAGTAACCATTCCTTTAGGCTTTGGGGTGAATCTTAAGTATTTGTTACAGAAGTCTGCTGATTCCAGAGCTAAAAAAAGCACATTTCCCATGAAGTATCCAGCTGTCTGCCCTACAGAGTTGCAAGTTGAAGCATAACCTACATTTTCTTTAGCCAGCATTGTCAAAGCCCAGCCGTCAACAGCAACATCCTGAGTGGCCGCCAAGAACTCAAACAAAAAAAAGGTAGCAGTTAAGGCAAACATATCAGGTTTGTGATCTCCCCCTAAGAGATCATCTATCTTATATGACAAACCAATCATAAACAAGCCCAAAATATACTGTGTAGGAACCAGCCAGGATTTCCTCCGTCCAAACTTTTTTATGTATAGAGAGTCCACTAGTGGTGCCCAAACCAGCTTCAAGCTGAATGGCCAAAAGACAAAACTGAAAATTGCTTGATCTGTATAACTAACATTTTTGCTCTGGAGGATAAGGGGAATGCTCCCTGCAAGTCCCAAAGGAATTCCCTGCAAAATATATAGGAAAAGCAACAAAAGAATATTTCCCAGTTCTCCTTTGTTTCCAGTAAGTCCTCTGTGAACAGGCATTTCAGAGTCCTGCAGCAAAGCTTCTCTATCTCCGTCCTCCAGTCCATCGTGAAAATTGTGGCTGTTACTGTTCATGCCAGCATACTGGTAGTTTTGGCGGCGTTGTCTGCTATCGTTAGTAATGGGGGATGGTGACATTTCATCTGCTTTCTTTGGCTTCTTTAGTAATGACATACTTAACCTGAGAACAAAAAAAGGGTTATATAATGTATAAGTATTTGCATTGAAGTAAGTGCCAAGTAGCTTCAAGATAAACCAGTTTTAAAAGAAATATGATACCTGCTGTTCAGTTATTTACCTAATGCTTTTAATATGTACATGCTGTACTTGACAATTACGTGCATTCAGATTTGTGACAAAAGTAAGAAAGTATGCAAGTCAGTAAAAGAACCTTGGAGAAAACAATTACACTAATATAGGAATACTAATATAACACCATCAAGACTGTCAATCTATTAAAAGGTAAAATGTAACATCAATAGCCTTTCAAAATCCGTTTAGTAAACACTGCTTTTTCATATTGTGATATGATTTCCCTTTCAACTGCTCATGTACAAATATAGAGAGCATTCAATGCATAAAAGATTTGAGAAATCTTAAAGAAGTAATGTTTAAAACGCTTTTTGAATAAAGAATACATGATGAGTAATCACCTTTCTGTAAAGTACAGCAAAAAAAAAGTTGCCCAAATATGAATGATTAACCTATTAAACATTTCATAATAATCTATGCATTTTTAATGACATCTAAACAAATCAGCAATTTTCTGACATAACTGTAAAACTAATTTAAAAAAGTAATTCTAAAAAGGAAACCTTCATTTGGTTGTAAATATTAGGATTATAATGAACAAAAGAATGAGTCTTCATGTAGACAACCATGATATAAAGGGATATTGTACACTAGATTTTTCTTTGCATACATGTTTTGTAATTAATCCATTCATATAGCCTATCTGGGAGCATTTTTGTAACAATGTATAGTTTTGGTTATTTTTTAATAACGTGCTGATTTTCAGACTCCTAACCAAGCCCCAAAGTATCAGATGAAGACTGAAGTCTACAGATTCCTTCTTTCTCCTGTTTGTGTAAATGGTCTTTTCATATACAGGAGAGGGGGGGGGGGGGTGTCTGCTCTTCCTGCTTTCTCAGATCCCTTTCAATGGGTGTCCCAGCCTAACCTCATCAACAGTGCTATACTGGGAGCTTCTAAGTAAGTTTTTAAAAGGTTTTATACTGGATTTTTAGATCAGTATCTGTGCATATTCTTCTTTATACTAGTGTCTATTATATGCAGTTACATGAAAATTGGTGTATACTGTTCCTTTAAACAAAGTCTTAATGACTAATTATTTAAGCTACATAGAGCAGGTATTTTTTTAGTTGGAATTGGAGTGGCCCTTTAAAGTTTTAAATGTAATAATAACATTTTTATGGATAAAAATTATCCAAATATATAACCTAACACACACATGCCCACTATACCCATAACTGCTCATTTTCAAAACCCTAAAAAAAAAAAAAAAGACAAAAAAATATGTATTTCTAAAGTTTTGGAACACAACTTGTTAACTACACATCATCTATTAGCATCAATACAAATTATTAAATGGGATCAATCAACATACAAACCCTTCAACCTGTGATGTAATCGCTAACTCTCCTAAATCATAATTTTGTTTGTGGTATCATTAATTGTGTACAATTCATTTTTGGATTACAAAATTGAGAGATTAAAGGGATAGAAAGGTCATATTGACATGTGTATGGGTGCATTTCAGGTTTAAATAAAAGTATTTTTGCAATATATTTCCCTTAGAAAAATACTTCTAGTATATACTGTGAGTGCCCGAGCACAATCATAGAAAAACTACACCTTTTTGGAGAGTCAACAGTGGGTTGTATGACACACATCAAGTCTTCACAGACACAATACACACTACCACAATCTCTCTGAGCTTGAATACTGGTGCACTGGCCCACAAAGCACATGTGCTTATGCTGATGAAAATCAGTAATAACTTTTTATTAGAAGCATTTTTGCTAATGGAAGTATATTGCAAAAATGTTTATATGCACATTTCACTGGACCTTTCTATGCCTTTATTCATTATGCAAATAGCGATATTGTGTTGTTTTCTGGAGGTAATAATTTCGACATTCATGGGTATTAAAGGCAGAAGTACTTGAGGATTGTGATCACTGATAAAAGCACACTGAAAATACCCGCTGGCATTCAGAAATTCTTTTGTGTGACAAAAACCAAGCACTACATTGTGATCAATGGGTTTAGTTGATTATTATTAGGAGTTTATAATATACCTCTACACTGCAAGTTATATTAAAGACGATTCCTGTAAATGAAGAAACTTAACATGAGACGATTTTAAAATGAAGTAACTATCTTAGTCAGTAGCTGAAATGTAGAATGGAATAATTTCTGGAGGGAGCAAAATAATGATAAAACACACTGCATTGTCTGAGAATAAATGTTCCTAATCTTGAAAACGATATTCCCACAGTTGTCAAGACATCTATTTTTACGTGCACTTCCCCTATTAGTTACAAAGCACATTATCGAAGTCAACAGCTGTTCCTTTTTTACCACAAGAAAGTTAGTAAGTAGTTGACTTTTGATAACTCTGTGTGATACTAATTTCACCATTTTGTTTTGACCCTGATTAACCCCTTCGCCCCGGACATACACTCTGTATACCGCCACATGTATCGCTGGTACTAATCATAAAAACAAACATGAGCACCAGCTAAGTTACATTGCAAACTGGAGAATCGACAAAGCTACCATGTCACCATGTACAACAACACAACCAGACACTTATTCATACCTCTCTCACTGACAGCTCAGCATACCCATCTTTACCGGTCAGTGTGGCAATACTGTCCGTCTTGATAGTGTTCCGTGCGCAAACAATTCATTTACTGACCTTCAGAAGATGATTGCAAAAGCGGAACTAGTACTCTGTATTTTAGTTTCCGGCGGAGGGCTCTGACTGCTGTACAGAATAATGGCATTTTAAGTTTGACGAGTGATATACGGTCGCTTTGCATCGGAAACCATTTTGGTTAAGGGCAACTTCCCAAATTTAGTTAACGTTTATTTTATAACGTAAGCCAACATTTTCTAAAAACCACCACTTGCCGATTTCGCCAAGTTACGATTCGTCGTTATAAAGACAATTGTGTTATAAGAAGAATCTCTAACCATATAGCTACTATAAAGGGCTGCAAAATGCATAACTCATTCGGTTAAACACAACGTTCGTCATTATATTGTCAATAATACCATGTCATTTATGTTACTGTTTAATTTATCAAGCCGTTAATGCCCAAATCTGACATGAAGGTAAGTGTGTCACAGCTCTGTTCCATGGATATTGCTCTAGAGCGCTCTCTATCGGCTGAAGGGTAGGGGCGGAGAGACTGCGGATCACACGCTTGCCACCACCAACCTCCCCGGCGCCAAAGCTGAGTTCTCTCACACACACACACACATAGACATCCACCACCACTACCACCTCCTCCTGCGACCTGCTGCCCATACCGCGGGCATTCATGGCTCTCTGTAACGGAGATTCCAAGGTCAGTGCTGAACCGGGGACGGAGCCTGGGTATTCAGATAAAGCTTTTAGTGAAGGGGATCCCAGGATGAGGCCTGTAGATAATGTAATTTTAGTGTTCATTGAGGACCTAGAAATAATAGAGAAACTGACATCTAACTGTACTGGAAGCCTGTGCACAGCATACACTGCGTTATAAAATAACCAGAAACAGCTTTACACCAGGTATCACACGATGTCATGCAGCAGGCTTGTAGCTTTACTTGTATTACAGCAATAAATGCTGTGTATCACTTACATTTGATTTATACGATGCTTCTGGTGGAGACTGACAGTTCCACAGTTCTAGTATATCTCAGATAAACACTTTTTTTCATACACGGTTTTAGCTTTCTTTTTCTGTTTTCTTTAAGTGCTTCACTTGATGACCTGCACTGCAAACCAGCTTGTTGTAGTCACTTATAAGGGGTAACCTAACACGTGGGTGGCACATTGAAAAAGTGATACCCACAGTTATTGTAGTTGTGTCTCTCACTCTCTCTGTCCACCTCCACACAAGAAGAGATTAGTTAAAGGGACACTGAACCCAATTTTTTTCTTTCGTGATTCAGATAGAGCATGCAATTTTAAGCAAGTTTCTAATGTACTCCTATTATCAATTTGTATTAGTTCTCTTGCTATCTTTATTTGAAAAAGAAGGCATCTAAGCTTTTTTTTGGTTCAGATATATAGACACAACTTTTTTGTTGATGGATGCATTTATCCACCAATCAGCAAGAACAACCCAGGTTGTTCACCAAAAATGGGCTGGCATCTAAACTTACATTCTTGCATTTCATATAAAGATACCAAGATAATGAAGAAAATTTGATAATAGGAGTAAATTAGAAAGTTGCTTAAAATGTCATGCTATATCTGAATCGCAAAAGAAAAAAATGTGGTTCAGTGCCCCTTTAAATAAACATAATGTATTCTCCAAACGAATTCTTGAATTGAAGAACAGTCAGGAACACAAGTGATTTTTTCACTGTCCATTACTCAACCATCACAAACATTACAATAATAGGGACAAGCAGCCCATGTGTACATTAAATAACCTGTTATTACTTTAACATTTTACTTAAATCCATACACTTAAGTTATTTTAAATTCTGTTATATTAGTTGTATACTATTTAAATAAATGTTTTGTTTGATTTGTTATATGGTATTTCCCAGACTTTCTATGTTTTATTTAAAGTAAAACAACCATATAGCATAGTACATACCCAGAGACAGAACTTTTTTTCACTTTCTGCAATGAGATTTTTTTAGTGTAAATTTTTCTGCAGGTCATTTTTAAATAAAATAAAATTGTAAATTTGTCAGTTACACTAAAGCACCAGATCAACTGCAATGTGTTGGTTAACTGGAGAATAAAGCAATATTTAAAGTTGTATAATCTAGTGCAGTAGTTGAAAATTGCATTGCAAATTAGCTGCAGACAAAAAAAGTAATTGTAAAATGTCTCTTGAATTAATTTGTTTCCTTTTCTTTTATTCTAACATAAAAATGTAATAATAAAAAAGTTGCATCGCTCATACGAACATCTTACATTCAGAGAAAAACAGCTTTGCAGACTGTGAAAAGCTAGGGAACGAGATTGCAAAAATCTCAGAGCCAGACAACAATCAATGAACTGCTGCTTTGCAGCACTACTGCATATTTGAATGTTGACTTCAAACAGCACTTTGCTCTGGATGCACTGTGTTAAGGAAAACTTATACAATGCAGCCAGAAAATAGCTCTGTATAAAAAGAATAGCCTAATGTGGAGCAACACTGAAAATTTAAAGTGCTAACAGTTCCTGTTCTTTCTGCAGACATGCTTCATTTTCTGCGATGACATCTCAGATCACTCTATGTTCTGCCTTGGGGAACATACATGCAAGCATAGTGCATATAGTTTTATGCTATATTACAATATTTATTTTGTTACCATTAAATACAGCGATAATGTAAACAGAAGTAGTTTATTGCAATGAAAACAACTTTAAATAACAAGTTACTGCTGTGCAGACAAGTGTTAAACCGGTATCCTCTGATATTTGACAGTTTTTTGGTTGTAAATTATTGCAGCTTAAAAAAAATATACATTAACAGCTAATTTGTAGCATTTTTAAAGTGAATGTCAATTTTTCCGGTATGGATGATATATTTATGTAGACAATCATCCTATTAAGCATACCGCCAATATAATTTTTTAATAAAACTATTAATTTGTTTTTAATTTTATATAGTAAATATCGTTCATTTACTTTACCCGCTCCTCCCACTCACTGTTTCCTTATTCTCCTCCATATTACGTATACAGCGGTCCCACCCGCTGTTTACGTATCGGCAATGCGCGCTCCCGTTTAAGTCTGCCATTGCGCATGCGTTACTCCTATTTCCGCTGTCAAACAACATAGTATTCATTGAATCAGTACATTCAATGAATACTATTGTTGCGAAGCGAAGGACAGGATCTCCTACCCGCAGCCTGTAATACCGCCAATTAGAAGTAAAATACTCTGTATACTAGTCTATACTACTATACTAAAAAAAACTCTGTATACTAGTCTATTGCGCATGCGCGAAATGTGCACTCGCTTACGCTAACGAGCTGAGAACCACAATAGAACGCAAGCGCAAGAAGGAATCATTACGTCATCCTAAGGGGTTGGGTCCCCCTGTGGTTAGAGCCGTTATTGGCTTGGAAGACGTCCATTATAATCAACACGGACGGAGCGCGAATGCCGGGTGGAGGATGAGAATAACGGGAAACAACATAAATTATTAAAAATAAAGGTATATATTTAAATATTTACAAATTGATGAATGAAACTCCAGTTTTTTATAAACAACTGTTACAGAGAACCTTAGTCATTAAGCTGACTTTACATTCACTTTAAGGTAGATACTTTTTAGATTTCTAGGCCCTACGTTAACTTGTTTTCTTGATGTGCAGGAAATACAGCAATAGCTTTGATTTAAATTGATTATTTTACTTACCACCAATCTATTGGATACATAAAGTGTCATTGAATCTAATCAAATATTGAAGTGTAATATTTGAATAATGATCACTATAGACTTACACTGAAATCTGTAAGAATCAACATTTAAAGGAACATTAAACACTAAATAATTGATAGATTTGTGCATTAAAAGAAAACTTTAGTCTGAAAATATCATGTAGATGTATTTTTTGATGTTTTATTAGTTGTTGAAATAGTGACAAAATAAGTGTAAAATTTTAGGGTCCATAAATCAATGAGATGTTGTAACTTAGGTTACCTTCTCTGATGTGGCCAATTAGGGAAAGTTATAAATAGGTCACTAGAGTGTGCAGCCAATGACTGTGTGGAATATAACAGTGTTCTGCACTTCCATTTCTAACATGAACTGAAAAGCTCACAAATTCAGAATGGAATTACAGGAAAAGGGGACAAAACAAATGAGTATATTGCATATATATATATATATATATATATATATATACTGTATATATGATTTATCATTTTATACTACCATCTCAGTGTTTGTCCCTTTAAGTAATATATATTTTTTTTATCTGGGAACATGATTTTTTTATTTCAAACCTCTATATCCATATCTGTCTATAATTATCACTGATGAAAATTTTTTAATTTGTTATATTATTCCTGGGTGAAATGTAATCTGTAGGTGGCTCTTTAACATACAACAATGCTATTGTGGTTCTTAAAAGGACATAAAGAAAGCAGAAAGATTGCACTGCCTGATCATAGATGACTTTTAAAGTAATTGGAAAGTCAAATGATTCAGATAGAGCATGTAATTTTAACTTTTAAATTCACTTCTATTTTAAAATTTACTTTGTTCTCTTAATATCTTTTGTTGAAAAGAATATGTGCATATCCTACACATTATGGTTGGTGACTGGTCATTGGCTTGCCAGATGTGGTCATCTAGCTCCCAGTAGTGCATTGCTGCTCTGGGATTTACTTTATCTAGGTATTTAATAATTTTGCAGGGTTAAACATATTATATACAAGCAATAGTGTAATACTAAATGTTCTAAAATATTAGAACATTTTATTTTTTGCACTTTTATATTCCTTTAACTATGTATTTAACAACTTAAAGGGACACTGAACCCAAAAAAAATTCTTTCGTGATTTAGATAGACCATGACATTTTAAGCAACTTTCTAATTTACTCCTATTATCAAATGTTCTTTATTCTCTTGGTATCTTTATTTGAAATGCAAGAATGTAAGTTTAGATGCCAGCCCATCTTGCTGATTGGTGGATAAATTAATCAACCAATAAAAAACGGCTGTCCAGAGTACTAAACCAAAAAAAAGCTTAGATGCCTTCTTTTTCAAATAAATATAGCAAGAGAACGAAGAAAAATTGATAATAGGAGTAAATTAGAAAGTTGCTTAAAATTGCATGCTCTATCTGAATCCAGAAAGGGAAAAAAAATGGGTTCAGTGTCCCTTTAAGACTTTAACACTTAGTTCTTTCTATTCAAACTGAAGTGCAATAATAAAATGTTCAGTACTTTTGAGGATGTTACTGCTCTTTTTTATGTATATTTGTATGTAATGTTTAGGATCTGTAAGTATACATATATGTGGATCTTCTTGGTTTGTCTTTCATTAAGGATGTTTAGGTAAAACATTTATCACTTCCACCAGCAAACCAATAGGTTTCATGTTTAGTTATCTATTCTGCAGTGCTGGTGCAAGTCAACTGTCATGGAATATGCACATTAAAATGCTAAAGCCTCTTTTTATGGTACATTGGATCCTGGTGCACCAATATGCTGATTTATAGTTTTTCTGTTCACACAGAGCATACTTATCACATCTGTGTTGTACTGGGAACGGCCTTGCAAGAGGGCATGTGGTGCCAATATCAGTGTGATTAAACAAACAAACATTGCTGCATTTAGACATAACAACTCTTTATGTCCCAGCACACTACATATGTGTGCACACAGATGAAATAAATTAGAGCATTTATTAATAAAATAATCCTAATTTCTAAGGAATCACAACAATTGCTACACTAAGAATGTTCATTTTAAATAAAATAGCTTGAATTTGCTTCAGCATACTTGAAATTGTCAGCCTGGTAGATTCCTGGCTATAGGATCAATACCTTCCCTTTTATTATTAATGCAAATACTTCAACTTTTAATGTATTCTGAGTATATTGAAAGAAACCTTAATTTGTATGGCAGTCATTTGACTTCTAAATATTGACCATGAATGGTACATGGTATAGTCAGTTAATAGCATTTTCAGATCTATAATGAGCATGGTCTTTTAATGTCTCCATTTGTCACATGACAACAGGAAATAGTGCCCCCCCCCAACCGCTTCGCTCTTTAGTCCCAGGACTACCGTTGCTACTTGCAAGCTGCATCAAATTAAATTAACATATTTCATTTGCGTCTTATATGTAAAACAATCAAATTCATTTTTCCTGCATGTAATTGCTTGTATCATGTACAGCAGTCACATGCTTCTTTAAGTATGTTTTTTTATTCTAGATAAGATCTCCTCTGTCCTACAGACTAATTTAATTTTACAGTTTATAAGTAGCAGTTATTCCTGCTTGCTACTGCAATAAGTGATTCTAACTGAACATTTCACCTAACTACTACTATTTACTTGCTGACCTTTATTTCTTTGTGTAGCTGGACTTCATTGTCATTTTTATTTGTTTCCTATGACGTGATACATTTTGTCTTTAAATATTTTTTATAAGCACATCATAAAGTTATGGAAACTTGAAGGGGCTTTAAAGGGATATTAAAGTTAAGGTAAACTTTCGTGTTTTAAATAAAGTAATACATTTTTTTCCCAGTCTACTTCTTTTATTAAAGTGATTGTAAAGTTTAACGAATTACTGCCCAGTATATAAAAAATAATCTTAAAAACAGGGGCACTTTAATTAAACTTAACAATGAAGCTTCATTTTTAAAATATTTACCATTGCGTTATGGTAAACATACTGCCAATCCTTTGCCCGTATCTCCTACTGTAGTTAGCATATCGATGATGAATCTAACTTCCTCCAATCGTTGCATGCCCCCTTTGGCATCCAGCTTGTGTGGCATGCAATGATTGGAGGAAGCCGGATCAATACAGGACCTCATATTTGGCCATTAACTGAATTAACCATGGAGGAGCCATAGATATAGACTATGTAAACTTTAGCAAAGCATTTGACACTGTTCCACACAACAAACTTATTCACAAAATGTATTGCCTTGGAGCTAATATTGTTTTATACTGGATTTATATATATCGGTATCTGTGCATATTCTACTTAATAGTAGTGTCTATTACAGGCAGTTATATGAAATTTGGTGTATACTGTCGCTTTAAGCAAAATTCTAAATTTTTAGAAAAACACTCCCAGATGGGCTATATTAAAGGGACAGTATACACTCATTTTCTTATTACTGCATGTAATAGACACCACTACAAAGAATAAGATGCACAGATACTGATATAAAAATCCAGTATAAAACTGTTTAAACACTTACTTAGAAGCTCTGTTTATCTCTGTTTAAAAGGTAGTTGGAAAGCCCACTGCAAGTGGCAAATAAGACACCCCCCCTCCCCCTTCTTTTGCATATGAAAATACCATTTACACAAACAGGAGCAAGCTGGAGAAGGTAGCTGACAGTATTCTCATAAAACTTTGAGGCTTGGTTAGGAGTCTGAAAATAAGAGCAATGTTATTTAAAAATTAGCAAAACTATACATTTAAAAAAAAATAGTCAAAATGAAACTTGTATGATTCAGATAGAGCATGTCATTTTAAGACACTTTTAAATTAACTTCTATTTTCAAATGTGCAGCAAGGGGTCACAATCTTAAGATAGAAGGAAGCAATTCAGGAGAGATGTGAGGGAGCAGTTTTTTTTTTTTTTTTTACAGAAAGGGTGGTTGATTCATAGAATAAACTTCCAATAGAAGTTGTAAACATAGGGACTGTAAAATAATAAGGCTAGCCTAAGAAAACCGTAATATGGGTAGCCTTGATGGGCCTTTTGATTTTTATCCACCGTCAAATTCTATGTCTCTAGGTCCCTAATTAGCTGCAGAAACAATTAGATATTCTGCCGTTCCTCTACCCTTAACGGATACTCCTTCCTTTTTTTTTTCCTTCTCTTCAGTGACAATTCAGGCTGTAGCCAATCATATCGCACCCCCTTTGGTGTCCAGAAATTAAATAATGCCCCTGGTTTTGTTTGCCAAATGAGGTGATATACGATTGGCTACAGCCTGAATTGTTCCTGAAGTTAGAGTATCCGATAAGGGTGGAGCAACAATGTTCCGATGTAAACAAATTGAAATCCTGCGATTGTGCACGCGATCACGAGATTTCAATGATTGGATCATGTCAGGGGGGCGTCTCTAACGCTAGGAACACCCTCCAGACCACAATCCTATCCTGGAAGCTGCATTGGTTTCTGGACAGTCAAACGGCTAGGACGTTCTACTCCGTCCTAACGGCGCTAAAGCCCGGCACGGTTAGGACGGAATAGAACGCCATAACGGCGGTAAAAGATTAAGGAAATGTTCAGTGTTTTTATATTGTGTAAAACCAATTCCTGCAGCAAATAGATATTGTCCTGTTTAGTAATGTTGCAAATTCTTTGGCTATGCAGTAACCTCTATAACGTTTGTGTTTTACTGTTCCCAGTTGGATAAATCTGGGACTGATGTGAAGGATGGCCAGCATCGCTACGAAGGAGCAGTAGTAATTTTGGATGCCGGTGCTCAGTACGGAAAAGTCATAGATCGTCGAGTGAGAGAATTCTTTGTGCAGTCGGAAATCTACCCATTAGAAACACCAGCCTTTGCGATCAGGGAGCAAGGATTCCGGTAAGGGTAGTTGATTACATCCAGAATATAAGGAGCACTTTTTCTGGTTTGCAAAGGTTTTGCAGGAAATATTTATCATTCTTCTTGCAGAGCTATCATCATATCTGGAGGACCAAATTCTGTGTATGCTGAAGATGCTCCATGGTTTGACTCAGCCATATTTGCTATTGGCAAGCCAGTCCTTGGTATCTGCTATGGCATGCAGGTATGGACAGATTGGGAATAAGTGGGCTGTCAGCAGAGGCTTAGATACAAGGTATTCACAGAGGTAAAAAGTATATTAAAATAACAGTGTTGGTTATGCAAAACTTGGGGAATGGGTAAAAAAAATAAGACTATCTTTCTTCTATAAGATACGACGAGTCCACGGATTCATCCTTTACTTGTGGGATATTATCCTCCTGCTAACACGAAGTGGCAAAGAGCACCACAGCAGAGCTGTCTATATAGCTCCTCCCTTGACTCCACCCCCCCCCCGTCATTCTCTTTGCCTACTCTAAGTAATAGGAAGGGTAAAGTGAAAGAGGTGATAAAAAGTAAGTTTTTATTTTCTTCAAGCAAGAGTTTTTTTATTTTAAATGGTGCCGGTGTGTACTATTTTCCCTCAGGCAGCAGATGGATGAAGACTTCTACCTGGAGGCTGATGATCTTAGCAGTTGTTACTAAGATCCAGAGCAGTTCCCACAGAATGGCTGAGGAGTACTTAAAGGGACATAATACTCATATGCTAAATCACTTGAAACTGATGCAGTATAACTGTAAAAACCTGACAGGAAAATATCACCTGAGCATCTCTATGTAAAAAAATAATAATTTATGCTTACCTGATAAATTTATTTCTCTTGTAGTGTATTCAGTCCACGGGTCATCCATTACTTATGGGATATATTCCCTTCCCAACAGGAAGTTGCAAGAGGATCACCCAAGCAGAGCTGCTATATAGCTCCTCCCCTCACATGTCATATCCAGTCATTCGACCGAAACAAGACAAGAAAGGAGAAACCATAGGGTGCAGTGGTGACTGGAGTTTTAATTAAAATTTAGATCTGCCTTAAAAGACAGGGCGGGCCGTGGACTGAATACACTACAAGAGAAATAAATTTATCAGGTAAGCATAAATTTTGTTTTCTCTTGTTAAGTGTATTCAGTCCACGGGTCATCCATTACTTATGGGATACCAATACCAAAGCCAAATTACACGGATGATGGGAGGGACAAGGCAGAAACTTAAACGGAAGGAACCACTGCCTGTAGAACCTTTCTCCCAAAAACAGCCTCCGAAGAAGCAAAAGTGTCAAATTTGTAAAATTTTGAAAAAGTGTGAAGCGAAGACCAAGTTGCAGCCTTGCAAATCTGTTCAACAGAGGCCTCATTCTTAAAGGCCCAGGTGGAAGCCACAGCTCTAGTGGAATGAGCTGTAATCCTTTCAGGGGGCTGCTGTCCAGCAGTCTCATAGGCTAAACGTATTATGCTACGAAGCCAAAAGGAGAGAGAGGTTGCCGAAGCTTTTTGACCTCTCCTCTGACCAGAGTACACGACAAACAGGGAAGAAGTTTGACGAAAATCTTTAGTTGCCTGTAAATAGAACTTCAGGGCACGGACTACGTCCAGATTATGCAAAAGTCGTTCCTTCTTTGAAGAAGGATTAGGACATAATGATGAAACGACAATCTCCTGATTGATATTCCTGTTAGAAACTACCTTAGGTAAAAACCCAGGTTTAGTACGCAGAATTACCTTGTCTGAATGGAAAATCAGATAAGGAGAATCACAATGTAAGGCAGATAACTCAGACTCTTCAAGCCGAGGAAATAGCCATCAAAAACAGAACTTTCCAAGATAAAAGCTTAATATCAATGGAATGAAGGGGTTCAAACGGAACCCCTTGAAGAACTTTAAGAACCAAGTTTAAGCTCCATGGAGGAGCAACAGTCTTAAACACAGGCTTAATCCTAGCCAAAGCCTGACAAAAAGCCTGGACGTCTGGAACTTCTGCCAGACGTTTGTGTAAGAGAATAGACAGAGCAGAAATCTGTTCCTTTAACGAACTAGCAGATAAGCCCTTTTCTAAACCCTCTTGTAGAAAGGACAATATCCATGGAATCCTAACCCTACTCCATGAGTAACCCTTGGATTCGCACCAATATAAATATTTACGCCATATCTTATGGTAAATTTTTCTGGTAACAGGCTTCCGTGCCTGTATTAAGGTATCAATAACTGACTCCGAGAAGCCACGCTTTGATAGAATCAAGCGTTCAATCTCCATGCAGTCAGCCTCAGAGAAATTAGATTTGGCGTTCTGGCGAGACGCCATGAGATCCAGATCTGGTTTGCCCCAACGATGAATCAGTTGAGCGAAGACCTCCGGATGAAGTTCCCATTCCCCCGGATGAAAAGTCTGGCGACTTAGAAAATCCGCCTCCCAGTTCTCCACGCCTGGGATGTAGATCGCTGACAGGTGGCAAGAGTGAGACTCTGCCCAGCGAATTATCTTTGAGACTTCCAACATCGCTAGGGAACTCCTGGTTCCCCCTTGATGGTTGATGTAAGCCACAGTCGTGATGTTGTCCGACTGAAATCTGATGAACCTCAGTGTTGCTAACTGAGGCCAAGCTAGAAGAGCATTGAATATTGCTCTCAACTCCAGAATATTTATTGGGAGGAGTTTCTCCTCCTGAGTCCATAATCCCTGAGCCTTCAGGGGGAGTTCTAGACTGCGCCCCAACCTAGAAGGCATCTGTTGTTACAATCGTCCAATCTGGCCTGCGAAAGGTCATACCTTTGGACAGATGGACCCGAGAAAGCCACCAGAGAAGAGCATCTCTGGTCTCTTGGTCCAGATTTAGTAGAGGGGACAAATCTGAGTAATCCCCATTCCACTGACTTAGCATGCATAATTGCAGCGGTCTGAGATGCAGGCGCGCAAATGGCACTATGTCCATTGCCGCTACCATTAAGCCGATTACTTCCATGCACTGAGCCACTGACGGGCGTGGAATGGAATGAAGAACACGACAAGCATTTAGAAGTTTTGATAACCTGGACTCCGTCAGGTAAATCTTCATCTCTACAGAATCTATAAGAGTCCCTAGAAAGGAGACTCTTGTGAGTGGTGATAGAGAACTCTTTTCCACGTTCACTTTCCACCCATGCGATCTCAGAAATGCCAGAACTATCTCTGTATGAGACTTGGCCATTTGAAAGCTTGACGCCTGTATCAGGATGTCGTCTAGATACGGAGCCACCGCTATGCCTTGCGGTCTTAGAACCGCCAGAAGAGAGCCCAGAACTTTTGTAAAGATTCTCGGGGCCGTAGCCAACCCGAAGGGAAGAGCTACAAACTGGTAATGCCTGTCTAGAAAGGCAAATCTTAGGTACCGATAATGATCTTTGTGAATCGGTATATGAAGGTAGGCATCCTTTAAGTCTACTGTGGTCATGTATTGACCCTCTTGGATCATGGGTAGGATGGTTCGAATAGTTTCCATTTTGAATGATGGAACTCTTAGGAATTTGTTTAAGATTTTTATGTCCAAGATTGGTCTGAAGGTTCCCTCTTTCTTGGGAACCACAAACAGATTTGAGTAAAACCCTTGCCCTTGTTCCGTCCGCGGAACTGGGTGGATCACCCCCATTACTAAGAGGTCTTGTACACAGCGTAGAAATGCCTCTTTCTTTATTTGGTTTGCTGATAACCTTGAAAGATGAAATCTCCCTTGTGGAGGAGAAGCTTTGAAGTCCAGAAGATATCCCTGAGATATGATCTCCAACGCCCAGGGATCCTGGACATCTCTTGCCCAAGCCTGGGCGAAGAGAAATAGTCTGCCCCCCACTAGATCCGTTTCCGGATAGGGGGCCCTCTCTTCATGCTGTCTTAGGGGCAGAAGTAGGCTTTCTGGCCTGCTTGCCCTTGTTCCAGGGCTGGTTAGCTTTCCAGCCCTGTCTGTAACGAGCAACAGGTCCTTCCTGTTTTGGAGCGGAGGAAGTTGATGCTGCTCCTGCCTTGAAGTTACGAAAGGCACGAAAATTAGACTGTTTGGCCTTTGATTTGGCCCTGTCCTGAGGAAGAGTATCACCATTACCTCCAGTAATGTCAGCAATAATTTCTTTCAAGCTGGGCCCCAATAAGGTCTGCCCCTTGAAAGGAATATTAAGCAATTTAGATTTAGAAGTCACGTCAGCTGACCAGGATTTAAGCCATAGCGCTCTGCGCGCCTGGATGGCGAATCCGGAGTTCTTAGCCGTTAGTTTGGTTAAATGTACAACGGCATCAGAAACAAATGCATTAGCTAGCTTAAGTGCTTTAAGCTTGGCCATAATCTCATCCAATGGAGCTGTGCGAATGGCCTCATCCAGAGACTCAAACCAGAATGCCGCAGCAGCAGTGACAGGTGCAATGCATGCAAGGGGCTGTAAGATAAAACCTTGTTGAACAAACATTTTCTTAAGGTAACCTTCTAATTTTTTATCCATTGGATCCGAAAAAGCACAACTATCCTCCACCGGGATAGTGGTACGTTTAGCTAAAGTAGAAACTGCTCCCTCCACCTTAGGGACCGTCTGCCATAAGTCTCGTGTGGTGGCGTCTATTGGAAACATTTTTCTAAATATCGGAGGGGGGAAAAGGGCACACCGGGTCTATCCCACTCCTTGCTAATAATTTCTGTAAGCCTTTTAGGTATAGGAAAAACGTCAGTACACACCGGTACCGCAAAGTATCTATCCAACCTACATATTTTCTCTGGAATTGCAACCGTGTTACAATCATTCAGAGCCGCTAATACCTCCCCTAGCAATACACGGAGGTTCTCAAGCTTAAATTTAAAATTAGAAATCTCTGAATCCGGTCTCCCTGGATCAGATCCGTCACCCACAGAATGAAGCTCTCCGTCCTCATGTTCTGCAAATTGTGACGCAGTATCAGACATGGCTCTCACATCATCAGCGCGCTCTGTCCTTAACCCAGAGCTATCGCGCTTGCCTCTTAATTCAGGCAATTTAGATAATACCTCTGTCATAACAGCAGCCATGTCTTGCAAAGGGATTTGTATGGGCCTCTCTGATGTACTTGGCGCCACAATATCACGCGCCTCCTGAGCGGGAGGCGAAGGTACTGACACGTGAGGAGAGTTAGTTGGCATAACTTCCCCCTCGTTGTCTGGTGATAATTTCTTTACAGATATAAATTGACTTTAATTCAAAGTGACATCAATACATTTAGTACACATATTTCTGTGGGGCTCCACATTGGCCTTCAAACATAGTGAACAAACAGATTCATCTGTGTCAGACATGTTTAAACAGACTCGCAATGAGACTAGCAAGCTTGGAAAATCCTTTCAAATAAATTTACAAGCAATATAAAAAACGCTACTGTGCCTTTTAAGAAGCACAAAAAATCGTCACAGTTGAAATAACAATGAACCAAATCAGTTATAGCAACCAAATTTTCACAGTAAATGTATTAAGTTAGCAAAGCATTGCACCCACTAGCAAATGGATGATTAACCCCTTAATACCCAAAAACGGATAATCAATTTAACAATTAACGTTTTTATCACAGTCAAAACACACTGTCACAGGTCTGCTGTGACTGATTACCTCCCTCAAAATGATTTTTGAAGACCCCTGAGCTCTCTAGAGACGTCCTGGATCAAGGAGGAAGAAGCAGGAAGACTGAAACTGAATTTTTACTGCACAAAAAAGCGCTAAAATAGGCCCCTCCCACTCATATTACAACAGTGGGAAACCTCAGTTAACCGTTTCTATGTAGAAATAAACGACAGCCATGTGGAAAATCATGCCCCAAAAGATTTATCACCAAAGTACCTCACAAAAAAACGAATAACATGCCAGTAAACTTTTTAAACATGCACCTTAAAAGTTAGGTAGTGTTATTAATAAGCCTGCTACCAGTCGCTTCTACTGCAGTTAAGGCTCATACATTACTTCAGTATTAACAGTATTTTCTTAGTCAAATTCCATTCCTTAGAAAATTACTTATTGTACATACATTCATCAGCCTGATACCAGTCGCTACTGCATTTAAGGCTGTACTTACATTACATCGGTATCAGCAGTATTTTCTTAGTCAATTCCATTCCTTAGAAAAATAATTTACTGCACATACCTTGTTTGCAGGATTCCCCACACGCTATTCCCTTTCTGAAAGTTACCCCACTCCTCAGAATGTGCGAGAACAGCCAGTGGATCTTAGTTACTTCTGCTAAGATCATAGAAAACGCAGGCAGATTCTTCTTCCAAATACTGCCTGAGAACAAACGGCACACTCCGGTGCCATTTAAAATAACAAACTTTTGATTGAAGAAATAAACTAAGTATAAAAAACACCACAGACCTCTCACAACGACCTATCTATTGAGTTGCAAGAGAGTGACTGGATATGACATGTGAGGGGAGGAGCTATATAGCAGCTCTGCTTGGGTGATCCTCTTGCAACTTCCTGTTGGGAAGGGAATATATCCCATAAGTAATGGATGACCCGTGGACTGAATACACTTAACAAGAGAAAAGGAAGATATTTTACCTCACAATCTCCACAGCTCAGCAGAGTAAGTTCTGTGTAAAAAGTTATACTTCACCTGCTCCCAGCTGCAGGTAAAAATAAAAATGAAGAAATGAACAGCAGCCAATCGGCATCAGCAGTGCTGAGGTCATGAACTCTTACTGTGATCTCATGAGATTTGACTTAACTCTCATGAGATTTCATAGTAAGCTTCCTTTACCTGATTGGTGAAATAATATGAGAGTTCACGAGGCTCATCCTTTCAGCTGTCCCAGGACAGACACACTAAAATGCTGCTTAGAAATCCTTTACAATGGGAGGTGGCTACTGCGGAACTTTTGAGGTAAAATATCTTTCTTTTTTACATAGAGATGTTCAGGAGATATTTTCTAGTCAGCTTTTTACAGCTATGCTGCATCACTTTAAAGTGTTTAAACATTTGGGTATTATGGCCCTTTAAGAAACTTCAGTGTGAGGAACGTTTTTCATGCTATAAGCAGTGAGGTATGTTCAGTCATTTTTTTCTGGAGAGACTGTGTTATTTCAGAATTGGCTGACAGTATCCCCATGAGGGAGAGGGTAAGCAGTAATCCTAAAATATATAAAGAGTGGTATAACTGAGCTTGCATATATGGGCTCTACAAAAATGGTTGACACTGATGTTTGAATGTTTGTGGGCAAACGTTTTATATGTTTGGGGGTGCAGTTAACGTTTTTATTTAAGAAGGGTACACATGGCTTCGTTTCTGGGTTTCTGAACCCACATTGCTAGGTTTTTAGACCGCTCTGGTGCGGTTAATTTGGGCTGTAAGACATCGAGTGAGATGGGCGGGGCCTATTTTTGCGCCTCAGTTGCGCAGTTGTTTTTCTCAAGCAAGCAGCAAGCTCCTGATCCGGTGGGCCTTTGTGAGCTGTATTGGGCCAAAACGAAGGTTTAATCCGGTTTTACAGACCCCTGAGGGCAGCTAGGCGCCACAGCAGGGCTGTGGCGAGGTGCAGAGGGTGCTTTTTATTGGAATAAACGTTTTGTATTTTTCCGTTTTTTTCCTGTAAGGGTTAAGTATTCTTTTCATTGTGGGGCAAACTTAGATGCAGTATTGGGATGCTTCTATCATAAAATTGGGACAATTTTATTGTTTTTAAGCAGTTTTGGAAAAAATTGTATGCTTTTTTTTTCTCTTAAAGGCGCAGTACCGTTTTTTAAGATTGTTATTTTTTTTTCACTAAATAAAGTGTTTTCAAGCCTGTTTGTGGTCATTACTAGCCTGTTGAACATGTCTGACATTGAGGAAACCCAATGTTCCATGTGTTTAGAAGCCATTGTGGAACCCCCACTTAAAATGTGTCCCTCATGTACTGAAAGGGCCTTACATTGCAAAGAACATATTTTAGCTGATAAAAGTATGTCACAGGATGATTCTCAGTCAGAAGAGAATCAGGTTTTGCCATCTATTTCTCCCCAAGTGTCACAACCTTCAACACCCGCACAAGCGATGCCAAGTACCTCTAGTGCGTCTAATTCTTTCACCCTGCAAGATATGGCCGCAGTTATGTCTACTACCCTCACAGAGGTATTATCTAAACTGCCTGGTTTGCAGGGGAAGCGCAGCAGGTCCGGTATGAGAGTAAATGCTGAGTCCTCTGACGTTTTATTAGCCATCTCCGATGTACCCTCACAATGCTCTGAATTGGGGGTAGGGGAATTGCTGTCTGAGGGAGAGCTTTCGGATTCAGGAAAGATGTTCCCTCAGACTCTGATATGACGGCTTTTAAGTTTAAGCTTGAACACCTCCGCTTGTTACTCAGGGAGGTTTTAGCGACTCTGGATGACTGTGACCCTATTGAAATTCCTCCAGAGAAATTGTGTAAAATGGATAGATATCTAGAGGTTCCTTCTTACACTAATGTTTTTTCCGGTCCCTAAGAGGATTTCGAACATTGTTACTAAGGAATGGGATAGACCAGGCATTCCGTTCTCTCCCCCTCCTACTTTTAAGAAAATGTTTCACATATCCGACACCATTCGGGATTTGTGGCAGACGGTCCCTAAGGTGGAGGGAGCTGTTTCTACCCTAGCTAAGCGTACAACTGTACCTATTGAGGACAGTTGTGCTTTCAAAGATCCTATGGATAAAAAATTAGAGGGTCTTCTAAAGAAAATATTTATTCATCAGGGTTTTCTTCTACAACCTATAGCGTGCATTGTTCCTGTAACTACTGCAGCTGCTTTTTGGTTTGAGGCTCTTGAGGAGGCTCTTAAGGTTGAGACCCTATTGGATGAGATTTTAGATAGAATTTAGGCTCTCAAGCTAGCTAATTCTTTTATTACAGATGCCGCTTTTCAGCTAGCTAAATTAGCGGCAAATAATTCAGGTTTTGCCATTTTGGCGCGTAGAGCGTTATGGCTTAAGTCCTGGTCTGCTGATGTCTCATCAAAATCTAAGCTATTAACTATTCCTTTCAAGGGTAAGACCCTATTCGGGCCTAAATTGAAGGAGATAATTTCCGACATCACTGGAGGAAAAGGCCATACCCTTCCTCAGGATAAGACAAATAGAATGAGGGCCAAACAGAATAATTTTCGTTCCTTTCGAAACTTCAAAGGTGGCCCCGCTACCTCCTCCCCTGCCACAAAACAGGAGGGGAATTTTGCTCAATCCAAGTCTGTCTGGAGACCTAACCAGACCTGGAATAAGGGTAAACAGGCCAAGAAGCCCGCTGCTGCTACCATGACAGCATGAAGGTGGCAGCCCCCGATCCGGGACTGGATCTAGTAGGGGGCAGACTTTCTCTCTTCGCTTAGGCTTGGGCAAGAGACGTTCAGGATTCCTGGGCATTAGAAATTGTGACCCAGGGGTATCTTCTAGAATTCAAAGATTCTCCTCCAAGGGGGAGATTTCATCTTTCACGGTTGTCTGTAAACCAGACAAAAAGAGAGGCGTTCTTACGCTGTGTAGAAGACTTATATACTATGGGTGTAACCAGCCCAGTTCCCAGAACAGGGGCAGGGGTTTTTCTCCAATCTGTTCGTGGTTCCCAAAAAAGAAGGAACCTTCAGACCGATTTTAGATATCAAGATCCTAAACAAATTCCTCAGAGTCCCATCCTTCAAGATGGAGACCATTCGGACTATTTTACCAATGATCCAGGAGGGTCAATATATGACCACCGTGGATTTGAAGGATGCGTATCTTCACATTCCTATCCACAAAGATCATCACCAGTTCCTTAGGTTCGCCTTCCTGGACAAGCATTACCAGTTTGTGGCTCTTCCTTTCGGGTTGGCCACAGCTCCCAGAATTTTCACAAAGGTGCTAGGGTCCCTTTTGGCGGTTCTAAGGCCACGGGGCATAGCAGTGGCGCCTTATCTGGACTATATCTTAATTCAGGCGTCAACTTACCAACTAGCCAAATCTCACACGGACATCGTGTTGCCTAAGATCTCATGGGTGCAAGGTGAACAAAAAATGAGTTCACTTATCCCTCTCACAAGGGTTCCATTCCTTGGAACTCTGATAGACTCAGTAGACATGAAAATATTTTTGACAGAGGTCAGAAAATCAAAGATCTTAACCACCTGCCGAGCACTTCATTCCATTCCTCGGCCGTCAGTGGCTCAGTGTATGGAGGTAATTGGACTAATTGTAGCGGCAATGGACATAGTTTCGTTTGCTCGCTTGCATCTCAGACCACTGCAACTATGCATGCTCAGACAGTGGAATGGGACTATGCAAATAATTTTCTCCTCAGATAAATCTGGATCAAGAGACTAGGGACTCTCTTCTTTGGTGGTTGTCACAGGATCATCTGTCCCAGGGAATGTGTTTCTGCAGGCCAGCATGGGTCATAGTGACGACGGACGCCAGCCTATTGGGCTGGGGTGCAGTCTGGAATTCCCTGAAGGCACAGGGTGTGTGGACTCAGGAGGAGGCCCTCCTTCCAATAAATATTCTAGAACTGAGAGCAATATTCAACGCACTTCAGGCGTGGCCTCGGCTGGCTTCAGCCAATTTCATAAGATTCCAGTCGGACAATATCACGACTTTAGCATATATCAATCATCAAGGGGGAACAAAGAGTTCTCTAGCGATGATAGAGGTTTCCAAAATAATTCAATGGGCAGAGACTCACTCTTGCCATCTATCAGCAATCTATATCCCAGGAGTGGAGAACTGGGAATCGGATTTTCTAAGTCGTCAGACTTTTCTTCCTGGGGAGTGGGAGCTCCATCCGGAGTTGTTTGCACAATTGATTCATCAATGGGGCACACCAGAAGTGGATCTGATGGCATCTCGTCAGAATGCCAAACTTCCTTGTTACGGGTCCAGATCAAGGGATCCCCAAGCAGTACTGATAGATGCTCTAGCAGTACCTTGGACGTTCAACCTGGCTTATGTGTTTCCGCCATTTCCTCTCCTTCCTCGTCTGATTGCCAGAATCAAACAGGAGAGGGCTTCGGTGATTTTGATAGCACCTGCGTGGCCACGCAGGACTTGGTATGCAGACCTGGTGGAAATGTCATCTCTGCCACCGTGGACACTGCCTCTGAGACGGGACCTTCTCATTCAAGGTCCGTTCCAACATCCAAATCTAGTTTCTCTGCGGCTGACTGCCTGGAGATTGAACGCTTGATTTTATCTAAGCGGGGATTCTCTGAGTCGGTCATAGATACCTTGATTCAGGCTCAAAAGCCTGTCACTAGGAAAATTTACCATAAGATATGGCGTAAATATCTTTTTTATTCAAAGGCTACTCATGGAGTAAGATCAGGATTCCTAGGATTTTGTCTTTTCTCCAAGAAGGAATGGAGAAGGGGTTATCAGCTAGTCCCTTAAAGGGACAGATATCTGCTTTGTCAATTTTACTGCACAAGCGTCTGGCAGATGCTCTAGACGTTCAGTCGTTTTGTCAGGCTTTGGTTAGAATTAAGCCTGTGTTTAAACCTGTTGCTCCGCCATGCAGTTTGAATTTAGTTCTTAAAGTTCTTCAAGGGGTTCCGTTTGAACCTATGCATTCCATAGATATTAAGCTTCTATCTTGGAAAGTTCTGTTTTTAGTTGCTATCTCTTCGGCTCGAAGAGTTTCTGAACTATCTGCATTGCAATGCGACTCGCCTTATCTTGTTTTCCATTCTGATAAGGTGGTTTTGCGTACCAAACCTGGATTCCTTCCTAAGGTTGTTTCTAATAAGAATATTAATCAAGAAATTGTTGTTCCTTCTCTGTGTCCTAATCCTTTCTCTAAGAAGGAGTGTCTGTTACACAACTTGGACGTGGTTCGCGCTTTGAAGTTTTACTTGCAAACGACCAAAGATTTCCGTCAAACATCTTCTCTGTTTGTTGTCTATTCTGGAAGACGTAGAGGTCAAAAGGCTACTGCTACCTCTCTTTCTTTTTGGCTGAAAAGCATCATCCGTTTGGCATACAAGACTGCTGGATAGCAGCCTCCTGACAGGATTACAGCTCACTCTACTAGAGCGGTGGCTTCCACATGGGCTTTTAAAAACGATGCTTCTGTTGAACAGATTTGTAAGGCTGCGACTTGCTCTTCACTTCATACTTTTTCCAAATTTAACAAATTTGATACTTTTGCTTTTTCGGAGGCTATTTTTGGGAGAAAAGTTCTTCAAGCAGTGGTGCCTTCTGTTTAGGCCTCTGTCTTGTCCCTCCCGTTCATCCGTGTCCTGTAGCTTTGGTATTGTATCCCACAAGTAAAGTATGAATCTGTGGACTCGTCGTATCTTATAGAAGAAAAGTAAATTGATGCTTACCTGATAAATTCATTTCTTCTATGATACGACGAGTCCACGGCCCGCCCTGTCAATTTAAGACAGATTATATTTTTTGATTTAAAACTTCAGTCACCTCTGCACCTTTTAGATTCTCCTTTTTCTTCCTATACCTTTGGTCGAATGACTGGGGGGTGGAGTCGAGGGAGGAGCTATATAGACATCTCTGCTGTGGTGCTCTTTGCCACTTCCTGTTATCAGGAGGATAATATCCCACAAGTAAAGGATGAATCTGTGGACTCGTCGTATCATAGAAGAACCAATTTATCAGGTAAGCATAAATTTACTTTTTTTTAACATTTTTCGTGTAGTTGGTTCCTATCTCAGATGCCCCAGGCTTTGCAGCTTCCAAGCAGGACATTGCAGTTAAACCAGTTTTGTTTGGGAGGTCCATATGTGCTTATTCCTTTACAGGGAATAAACGTATTTAGTAGGGCATAAAATAATTTAGAGCATGTTGTGTTTTTTAATTTTCAACAGCCTGTTTCTTAAAGGGACAAAAAAACATTTTACTTGTGTGGCCTAGATACTGCAAACAATTTTAAACAGTTTTCCAGTTCACTTCTATTATCAAATTTGCTTTATTTCTTTAGTATATTTTGCTGAAGAATAATCCTAGGAAGGTCAGGAGTGTGCACGTGTCTTTAGCACTGTGGCAGCAGTGTTTTCAACTTTGTATAACATTGCTGCCATACAATGCTGAGCACATGTACTCTCCTTGGGTGATATGAATACATAAATCGTTTTACCCTTCTGCAAACAATACCAAGAGAATGAAGCATAATTGATAATAGCAGTAAATTGAAAAGTTGTTTAAAATTGTATGCTCTATCTGAATAATGGGAGTTTCATTTTGACTTTACCATCCCTTTAAAGGCTTATTATCTATGATGGACATATATTATGCTGTTCTTAAACTCATACATTTAGGTCTTCCTCCATAACTAAAAACATCACTTTTCTCCAACATAGGTGTGTCCGGTCCACGGCGTCATCCTTACTTGTGGGATATTATCTTCCCCAACAGGAAATGGCAAAGAGCCCAGCAAAGCTGGTCACATGATCCCTCCTAGGCTCCGCCTTCCCCAGTCATTCTCTTTGCCGTTGTACAGGCAACATCTCCACGGAGATGGCTTAGAGTTTTTTAGTGTTTAACTGTAGTTTTTATTATTCAATCAAGAGTTTGTTATTTTAAAATAGTGCTGGTATGTACTATTTACTCTGAAACAGAAAAGAGATGAAGATTTCTGTTTGTAAGAGGAAAATGATTTTAGCAACCGTTACTAAAATCGATGGCTGTTCCACACAGGACTGTTGAGAGGAATTAACTTCAGTTGGGGGAACAGTGAGCAGACTTTTGCTGCTTGAGGTATGACACATTCTAACAAGACGATGTAATGCTGGAAGCTGTCATTTTCCCTATGGGATCCGGTAAGCCATTTTTATTACAGAAAGAAAAAAAGGGCTTCACAAGGGCTTTCTAAGACTGTAGACATTTTCTGGGCTAAATCGATTTATATTTTATACTCCATAGCCTTGAGGAATTATTTTAATCTTGGGAATTATGTAAAATAACCGGCAGGCACTGTATTGGACACCTTATTCTCTAGGGGCTTTCCCTAATCATAGGCAGAGTCTCATTTTCGCGCCGGTATTGCGCACTTGTTTTTGAGAAGCATGACATGCAGATGCATGTGTGAGGAGCTCTGATACATAGAAAAGACTTTCTGAAGGCGTCATTTGGTATCGTATTCCCCTTTGGGCTTGGTTGGGTCTCAGCAAAGCAGATACCAGGGACTGTAAAGGGGTTAAATATAAAAACGGCTCTGGTTCCGTTATTTTAAGGGTTAAAGCTTCCAAATTTGGTGTGCAATACTTTTAAGGCTTTAAGACACTGTGGTGAAATTTTGGTGAATTTTGAACAATTCCTTCATACTTTTTCGCAATTGCAGTAATAAAGTGTGTTCAGTTTAAAATTTAAAGTGACAGTAACGGTTTATTTTAAAACGTTTTTTGTACTTTGTTATCAAGTTTTTGCCTGTTTAACATGTCTGAACTACCAGATAAGACTGTGTTCTGAATGTGGGGAAGCCAAGGTTCCTTCTCATTTAAATAGATGTGATTTATGTGACACAAAATTTAGAGAAAATGATGCCCAAGATGATTCCTCAAGTGAGGGGAGTAAGCATGGTACTGCATCATCCCCTCCTTCGTCTACACCAGTCTTGCCCACACAGGAGGCCCCTAGTACATCTAGCGCGCCAATACTCCTTACTATGCAACAATTAACGGCTGTAATGGATAATTCTATCAAAAACATTTTAGCCAAAATGCCCACTTATCAGCGAAAGCGCGACTGCTCTGTTTTAGAAAATACTGAAGAGCATGAGGACGCTGATGATATTGGTTCTGAAGGGCCCCTACACCAGTCTGAGGGGGCCAGGGAGGTTTTGTCTGAGGGAGAAATTTCAGATTCAGGGAAAATTTCTCAACAAGCTGAACCTGATGTGATTACATTTAAATTTAAATTGGAACATCTCCGCGCTCTGCTTAAGGAGGTGTTATCCACTCTGGATGATTGTGAGAATTTGGTCATTCCAGAGAAACTATGTAAAATGGACAAGTTCCTAGAGGTCCCGGGGCCCCCCGAAGCTTTTCCTATACCCAAGCGGGTGGCGGACATTGTAAATAAAGAATGGGAAAGGCCCGGTATACCTTTCGTCCCTCCCCCCATATTTAAAAAATTGTTTCCTATGGTCGACCCCAGAATGGACTTATGGCAGACAGTCCCCAAGGTCGAGGGGGCGGTTTCTACTCTAAACAAACGCACCACTATACCCATAGAAGATAGTTGTGCTTTCAAAGATCCTATGGATAAAAAATTAGAAGGTTTGCTTAAAAAGATGTTTGTTCAGCAAGGTTACCTTCTACAACCAATTTCATGCATTGTTCCTGTCACTACAGCCGCGTGTTTCTGGTTCGATGAGCTAGAAAAGGCGATCAATAATAATTCTTCTTCTTATGAGGAGATTATGGACAGAATTCGTGCTCTCAAATTGGCTAATTCTTTCACCCTAGACGCCACTTTGCAATTGGCTAGGTTAGCGGCGAAAAATTCTGGTTTTGCTATTGTGGCGCGCAGAGCGCTTTGGTTAAAATCTTGGTCAGCGGATGCGTCTTCCAAGAACAAATTGCTTAACATTCCTTTCAAGGGGAAAACGCTGTTTGGCCCTGACTTGAAAGAGATTATCTCTGATATCACTGGGGGCAAGGGCCACGCCCTTCCTCAGGATAGGTCTTTCAAGGCCAAAAATAAACCTAATTTTCGTCCCTTTCGCAGAAACGGACCAGCCCCAAGTGCTACGTCCTCTAAGCAAGAGGGTAATACTTCTCAAGCCAAGCCAGCCTGGAGGCCAATGCAAGGCTGGAACAAAGGAAAGCAGGCCAAGAAACCTGCCACTGCTACCAAGACAGCATGAGATGTTGGCCCCCGATCCGGGACCGGATCTGGTGGGGGGCAGACTCTCTCTCTTCGCTCAGGCTTGGGCAAGAGATGTTCTGGATCCTTGGGCGCTAGAAATAGTCTCCCAAGGTTATCTTCTGGAATTCAAGGGGCTTCCCCCAAGGGGGAGGTTCCACAGGTCTCAATTGTCTTCAGACCACATAAAAAAACAGGCATTCTTACATTGTGTAGAAGACCTGTTAAAAATGGGAGTGATTCATCCTGTTCCATTAGGAGAACAAGGGATGGGGTTCTACTCCAATCTGTTCGTAGTTCCCAAAAAAGAGGGAACATTCAGACCAATCTTAGATCTCAAGATCCTAAACAAGTTTCTCAAGGTTCCATCGTTCAAAATGGAAACCATTCGAACTATTCTTCCTTCCATCCAGGAAGGTCAATTCATGACCACGGTGGATTTAAAGGATGCGTATCTACATATTCCTATCCACAAGGAACATCATCAGTTCCTAAGGTTCGCATTCCTGGACAAGCATTACCAGTTTGTGGCACTTCCGTTCGGATTAGCCACTGCTCCAAGGATTTTCACAAAGGTACTAGGGTCCCTTCTAGCGGTGCTAAGACCAAGGGGCATTGCAGTAGTACCTTACTTGGACGACATTCTGATTCAAGCGTCGTCTCTTCCTCAAGCAAAGGCTCACACGGACATTGTCCTGGCCTTTCTCAGATCTCACGGGTGGAAAGTGAACGCAGAAAAAAGTTCTCTGTCTCCGTCAACAAGGGTTCCCTTCTTGGGAACAATAATAGACTCCTTAGAAATGAGGATTTTTCTGACAGAGGCCAGAAAATCAAAACTTCTGAACTCTTGTCAAATACTTCATTCTGTTCCTCTTCCTTCCATAGCGCAGTGCATGGAAGTAATAGGTTTGATGGTAGCGGCAATGGACATAGTTCCTTTTGCACGCATTCATCTAAGACCATTACAACTGTGCATGCTCAGTCAGTGGAATGGGGACTATACAGACTTGTCTCCGACGATACAAGTAAATCAGAGGACCAGAGATTCACTCCGTTGGTGGCTGTCCCTGGACAACCTGTCACAGGGGATGAGCTTCCGCAGACCAGAGTGGGTCATTGTCACGACCGACGCCAGTCTGGTGGGCTGGGGCGCGGTCTGGGGACCCCTGAAAGCTCAGGGTCTTTGGTCTCGGGAAGAATCTCTTCTACCGATAAATATTCTGGAACTGAGAGCGATACTCAATGCTCTCAAGGCTTGGCCTCAGCTAGCAAAGGCCAAGTTCATACGGTTTCAATCAGACAACATGACGACTGTTGCGTACATCAACCATCAGGGGGGAACAAGGAGTTCCCTGGCGATGGAAGAAGTGACCAAAATCATTCAATGGGCGGAGACTCACTCCTGCCACTTGTCTGCAATCCACATCCCAGGAGTGGAAAATTGGGAAGCGGATTTTCTGAGTCGTCAGACATTTCATCCGGGGGAGTGGGAACTCCATCCGGAAATCTTTGCCCAAATCACTCAATTGTGGGGCATTCCAGACATGGATCTGATGGCCTCTCGTCAGAACTTCAAGGTTCCTTGCTACGGGTCCAGATCCAGGGATCCCAAGGCGACTCTAGTAGATGCACTAGTATCACCTTGGACCTTCAAACTAGCTTATGTATTCCCGCCGTTTCCTCTCATCCCCAGGCTGGTAGCCAGGATCAATCAGGAGAGAGCATCGGTGATCTTGATAGCTCCTGCGTGGCCACGCAGGACTTGGTATGCAGACCTGGTGAATATGTCATCGGCTCCACCATGGAAGCTACCTTTGAGACGAGACCTTCTTGTTCAAGGTCCGTTCGAACATCCGAATCTGGTCTCACTCCAACTGACTGCTTGGAGATTGAACGCTTGATCTTATCAAAGCGAGGGTTCTCAGATTCTGTCATTGATACTCTTGTTCAGGCCAGAAAGCCTGTAACTAGAAAAATTTACCACAAAATATGGAAAAAATATATCTGTTGGTGTGAATCTAAAGGATTCCCTTGGGACAAGGTAAAAATTCCTAAGATTCTATCCTTCCTTCAAGAAGGTTTGGAGAAAGGATTATCTGCTAGTTCCTTGAAGGGACAGATTTCTGCCTTGTCTGTGTTACTTCACAAAAGACTGGCAGCTGTGCCAGATGTTCAAGCCTTTGTTCAGGCTCTGGTTAGAATCAAGCCTGTTTACAAACCTTTGACTCCTCCTTGGAGTCTCAATTTAGTTCTTTCAGTTCTTCAGGGGGTTCCGTTTGAACCCTTACATTCCGTTGATATTAAGTTATTATCTTGGAAAGTTTTGTTTTTGGTTGCAATTTCTTCTGCTAGAAGAGTTTCAGAATTATCTGCTCTGCAGTGTTCTCCTCCTTATCTGGTGTTCCATGCAGATAAGGTGGTTTTACGTACTAAACCTGGTTTTCTTCCAAAAGTTGTTTCTAACAAAAACATTAACCAGGAGATAGTCGTGCCTTCTTTGTGTCCGAATCCAGTTTCAAAGAAGGAACGTTTGTTACACAATTTGGATGTTGTTCGTGCTCTAAAATTCTATTTAGATGCTACAAAGGATTTTAGACAAACATCTTCCTTGTTTGTTGTTTATTCTGGTAAAAGGAGAGGTCAAAAAGCAACTTCTACCTCTCTCTCTTTTTGGATTAAAAGCATCATCAGATTGGCTTACGAGACTGCCGGACGGCAGCCTCCTGAAAGAATCACAGCTCATTCCACTAGGGCTGTGGCTTCCACATGGGCCTTCAAGAACGAGGCTTCTGTTGATCAGATATGTAAGGCAGCGACTTGGTCTTCACTGCACACTTTTACTAAATTTTACAAATTTGATACTTTTGCTTCTTCTGAGGCTATTTTTGGGAGAAAGGTTTTGCAAGCCGTGGTGCCTTCCATCTAGGTGACCTGATTTGCTCCCTCCCTTCATCCGTGTCCTAAAGCTTTGGTATTGGTTCCCACAAGTAAGGATGACGCCGTGGACCGGACACACCTATGTTGGAGAAAACAGAATTTATGTTTACCTGATAAATTACTTTCTCCAACGGTGTGTCCGGTCCACGGCCCGCCCTGGTTTTTTAATCAGGTCTGATAATTTATTTTCTTTAACTACAGTCACCACGGTATCATATGGTTTCTCCTATGCAAATATTCCTCCTTTACGTCGGTCGAATGACTGGGGAAGGCGGAGCCTAGGAGGGATCATGTGACCAGCTTTGCTGGGCTCTTTGCCATTTCCTGTTGGGGAAGAGAATATCCCACAAGTAAGGATGACGCCGTGGACCGGACACACCGTTGGAGAAAGTAATTTATCAGGTAAACATAAATTCTGTTTTTTTTTTCTTTAATAGCTAAAATTAGGAGGGTTCAGCTTTTTAGCATTTTCAGCTGCTTCCTATCCCAGATTTCCTAATGAGAAAACCCCTTTTGATAATGTAACTAGCGTAAAGTTGACAGTTAAAAGAAATTAAACCTTGCTTATGTCTGAGTGCTGCCTGTATTGACTACTCGGCTTCTGAAACTTAAAGGAACAGTTTACTCAAAAATGTTCTCCCCTTTAATTTGTTCCCAATGATCCACTTTACCTGCTGGAGTGTATTAAATTGTTTACAAGTATTTCTATTAGCCTTATATTGGCATTTTAATTAGTTTATTTAGCCTGTGGTATCCCCACCCATCCTGAAAGTTTTTGGTCTCAAGGCCAAGCTGTGTTAACACAGCCAGTAGAAGAAATTACACTCCCAGTGGGTTATAGAAGAGATAAGGTAATAAAATGTTTATTTTCCATTGTTCTCTCCAAGTATTGATGATTGGTTTATGGACAGATATAAGATAAAGAAGCATGTATATGTTCACACTGTGATAAAGTAATGAGATCTGATTATACCTACAAGCTCAACCCATTTTATTAGGTTGTGGCTTAAAAACACAAAATCGGCTCATTTATATACACAAATGAGCCTTAAAAAAGCAAATCTCATATATTTTATGCTCTGCAGCTGGTAAAAAAAGCAATTGTTAACACATTAAGGGAAAACCATTTTATAGTATACTGTCCCTTTTTAAGTGTAGAAAAGTCACAACTGCACTTATTTGCCCTTATTAAAGCTGTCTGCTCTTTTTTTATATTTTAATCTGCTCTTTTTATATTTTAAAAATATAAGCTTAACTAAAAGAAACATTCTTTTAAGGCTGTTGCATATTCTTTTATGCATATTAGAGTTTTATAACCAATAGAGACTTTCTTTTAACCTTTAATTATTTTTGTTGATAGATGATGAATAAAGTATTTGGTGGCACTGTTCACAAGAAAAATGTGAGAGAAGATGGAGTATTCAGCATCAATATTGATAATACTTGTTCTCTTTTTAGGTATGCTAATCCTGTTTTTTGTTTGTTTTCTTTCTCCAAAAAATAGTAATTCTCTAACTTAAAACAAATTCTACATTTGTAGTAATATTAGAAGATCAGTATATGAACGTTTAAAGGGACATGATACTCAAATGTTGAAGCACTTGAAAGTGATGTAGCATAGCTGTAAAAAGCTAGTGCTATTGAAATAAAGAGCAGGAGCTAAGGAAGAGAGCGTCAGGCAAGAAAAATAAATGAAGTAGCTCTCTGGGTTTTGATTCAGGAAAACAGTACAATCAAAAAGGACAAATCTCTTGCGCTTAAACAGCCTCACACTGAAAACAGATTTTGATTTTATATACGCAATGTTGATAATAAAACTCTCATACAATTTACTTGAAGGTAAAAAAAGGGTTTTACTTAATACAAATAAATCATTATATAATAAACACAGTTAAAAACCACCGGTGGCGTAAAATCATATACAAAATCTAAAACCTGTTATTCTTGGAACAATCTTCTTAAAACAAGATTAGAAGTTGAATCATACAACTTTAAAATAAACCTAAACCATCTCCACTAATAAGCTCTTATGGAACTCATAAAAGGGTCTTCTCGGGGGCGTGTCCAAGCAGCGACTGTGGATGGTCGCATCTTCCTGGTGCTCCCGCCGATTACCTAACAACCCGCCGGTGTAGGGTATATTCTACAGAGATATAGCAACTTAAAAGATCAGCTCTACTGGTGTAGTGGCTTGGATTACAAGAACCGGACCATTCACTGTATTTTTGACGTTGGAGCACAGGAGTGGACAATAAAGACCTGGAGCGGCGGCTCAGGACAGGTAGCGCTACCCCCCTTGGTTTTCCGAGGGTCACTGTCAGGACTTATCTTAATAGCCATAAACATCTCACATCTTGTCAGTCTCTCAGAACAACAGGGATCCTCTCTATGTAAGAAAACCTCTAACTGCCAAGAATTTTACTGCTGTGCAACAAATATGGCTGCCGTGAAGGAAAATAATTTTCTGACCCGTATCAACGATATTATAGAGAAACTGGAACAACGTTTTCTGGGACTCATACAAAGGGCTCCTTGGGACTTTTTGGTGAAGTCACATATGGCATACTCCAAATCAGAGAGCAGAGTGAATACTAATGAGGTGACAGAAGTGGGGGGACCGAGCCGCGGTTAAGAGCACTCCCGCGGTTTCCCCTCCTAAAAGCAAAAGAGAGACCAAAGTTTGCTCAGGATTACCATTACAGGCTCCATCCCGAAAAAAGCTTCCCCGGAAAATCAATCAGCCTCATGCGGCAGACAGGCTTCAGAGGAGCCCTATTTACAAAGCAACTCTTCGTGCTGATTCCACATTTAAAAACAGTTATGGCGCTGGAGTGGGCAGTGCAGTAGTCTCTAGCCAAACTAAGGTGCCCAACACTTTAACCCAAGATGTTCTGCGGCTAAACAGATATGAATCAGAAGCACCCCTTGTGCAGGGATATAAAGGGGGGTCCTGGCTTGAAACTGACATTAATAACACCGCACCCATAACGGAAATAACACTACCATGGTGGCTGGGCATGCCTTGTTTCTCCAGCAGAAAAGACCCTAACAGACAGTACATAATGCAGTACTCGGACAAGCTAAGGCCAGCCTGAAAATGTATTGGTATCGATAAATGTTGTTTCAAACTGTTGGTTTAAAAATGTTATAACCTAGTTTATATATGCATATGTTATAGCGACTGCATAAGTTGTTGCCTTCCTAAGTTTTACCTCGGTTGGTCATACGCATTTTCTTTTTTCTTTCTCTATGGCAGCAGTTTATAGATGAGCCTTAGAACTATCTATGCATTTATGGCATGCTGGAGGCATAGTGAACACATACATGCCCTTTATATAATTTGTGTTTTCTGCAGGGTTTAGGGGGGGGCCCTGGGGAGACATAACATAAGATACACTTGAAAAAGGGATTAATGATGTAGATGCTGCCTCAGAGTATAGTTAACAAAAAAAAAAAAAAAGGGGGATAGCAATACCAATGTCCCTCCAGGGGTCTACGGCCGGGTCCTCTGCTGGGCACATATATATCAACTATTACTACTAAAATGAGCTATACCTAACATGATAGTTATATGAGCCTTACCATATATATAAGATTTTAGCCTAAGGTTTGACACACAGTTTGCTGAAAGTGTACTTATATGGCCACGCAGGCTCAACAAGGTGAATTATGCTAGGAAATGGGTTTTGCGAAGGAGTGCCTCTTTTTATTTTTGTTGGGGGGTCCTATTTTATGATCACAAAAATAGTTATTTTTCACTGTGAGTTATGTGTTGATTTTGTATACAGTCCTGACCGATGCACCTCTATAGACATTTACCAGAAAAGGGTAGTTTCACAATGTTTTTAAATAGGGTGCAAGGTATTATATGCTTCTTCTTGCTTTATATTAAATAATATCCCAAGATGTTACTTAAGCGTACGAACAGGCCCAAGAGAGGCCTATATCTTTTTATTGGGGTCTAATAAATGAGCACTGGGATTACTGATGAATAGCCATAGTCAGATTTGCTATAAATATTTTATGGGCTTATACTTCTCAATTAAGACATTACTGCATAGATATATGTTTGAGTCCTTTTAATTTGTAACAATAATGATTCATTCTATGTACAACTGCCTTAAGATATGTAATCTCATTTGACCTTAATAAAGCTCTTTTGGAAAAAAAAAAGGGTCTTCTCATTGATTGTGTAGAACAACTTTCTTTAATCCTTAATGATTAAATGAATGTCTTGTAAGTAAATGTCTTAATACTTGTGTTAGATGTTATTTAGCCAATAATCCTGGAGATGTATCCGATCAGAGTAAATCTTTAAGTATACACCTAACCTCTGTTCTTCACAGTTCACTTACCTCTTGCCTTGTCACTTTGGGTATCCGTTGTGCGGTAGTACAGAACTGCATTCGACAGTTCAGTTACCAGCTTCCCTGTGTAGTTGAGGTTTTTGTGAGAGCTGACTTGTCCGGAGTTGTGCAGTGACTCAGAATGGCGTGTTCCTAGTGTCTCTTGTCGACCTCTTCCGGGTTTTTGACGACTCCTTGTCAATGACGGTGCTTGGATACGTTAAGCAAACAATAGAGCGCTCTGTTTGTAAGATTTTTGGACCTTGAGTACTATCTACGCGTTTCAGCCTTAGCCTTTGTCATTTACTTACAAGACATTCATTTAATCATTAAGGATTAAAGAAAGTTGTTACCCATAAAGGGGTAGTATCCTACATGATCAATGAGAAGACCCTTTTATCTTTGTAGCACCTTTTAGAGGTTTCATAAGAGTTTATTAGTGTAGATGGTGTATGGTTATTTTAAAGTTGTATGATTCAACTTCTAATCTTGTTTTAAGAAGATTGTCCCAAGAATAACATGTTTTTGATTATGTATATGATTTTATACAACCCGTGGTTTTTAACTGTTTATTATATGATTTTTTTGTAAAACCCTTTTTTTACCTTCAAGTAAATTGTATGAGAGAGTTTTATCGTCAACATTGCGTTTATAAAATCAAAATCTATTTTCAGTGTGAGGGTGTCTAGCTGTTTAAGCGCAAGAGATTTGTCCTTTTTGATTATAGCTGTAAAAAGCTGACATTAAAATATCACCTGAACTTCTCTTTGTAAAAAAGGAATCCTATTTTTACCATAACATTTCCTCAGTAGATACATGCCATTGTAAAGGGACTTTAAGGTGCCAATCGGGATGCTAGATATGGGACTTGCAAGGGAGCAAGCATTGGCCTTTGCAGGCACAGTCATGTTATTTCCATCAGTTTAATGATATTTTTATGAAATCTCGCAAAATTTCAGCAAAAGCTCATGAAATCATAGTAAAGCAAAAAGTGACATCAGCACTGATAATGCTGATTGGCTGCTGTTGTATGATCTGCACTCTAACTTAAAAGGTCATCTGCTAGGGTGCAGGTATTAAACAGTTAATCCATCTATCGGATTTTACCAGTCTCTGAGTTTTTTATTTCGCATAAGTGCAAGGGACTTCACCCCTTCTTAAAATTAGAAAGTATATATTATTTTCTCCATAAATATACATTTTGAAATTTGATTTCTGCCTCCCCATCCTAGATCTGCTAGAGAGGACACTTATTTTAAGTTTGAGCATAAGGACAGGATTTTACTTTTTACATTTGAGTGAGAGCTTAAACTATAGCATTCATTATTTTTTATTTTTTTTTTAAATTATTTTTATTTGCCTTTACAAGGCAACTGGGTTTCAATAAAATATTTTCTTTCTAGAACTCTGTTTTAGCAAGTCATATAATTATTATTTCACATCTGCCGTATCCATACGTTTTTGTCTGCAGGGGTCTGAAGAAAGAAGAGGTTGTTTTGTTAACACATGGAGACAGTGTTGACAAGGTGGCTGATGGCTTTAAGGTTGTTGCACAATCTGGAAACATAGTAGCAGGTATGAATTTTATATATAATAAAACAAATCTGTAAATGTTAAAGCTCCACAGAATACCCAGTTTAGATTATTTAATTAAAAAATGCAGATGTTTAAATGTGGGTTTGTAATATATAACCATAGTTTACAGTTGATCAAGCATTACATGCTAAATTATGTTTTGCTATTTTTTGTGTTACCATACCATTCTGTGCCACTACATACAGGGTAAAAGGTAAAAATGTATTTAAAAAAATACTTTCTTATTCAGCCGTAAAAGATGGCAGCATAACGCCTCCTAGAAAATCCGTGGGCACGTCTATTGTGTAGCAGCATCTAATGTTCAGGCTCTCACTTGTAAAATAAAAATGACGCACGCCTGTAGTTTTGCGCATTCGCGATGTGTCTGATCGAGTGTCTCATGTATTCCAGTCCAGTCACACACACTGCTGGGATTGATTTCTACCAGACCCACAAGAAGGAGGGAGGAGGAGTTTGGTGGCCATATTCAAACGGCCAAAAACAGAAAGTTTCATTAGCATACTGTAATCACTTTTGCCCTGCAAAGTGGCACCGGATGGTGTGGGGTGTACACAGTACAACAATTAGATTAATGTGTGTGTTAATACCATGTAGACTGCCCCTTTAATTTTTTATTCAAAAATTGAAATTTCTTACTCTTGTTGTGTTTTTTTTTTTTTTTTAAATTTAGATTTTTTACTGAAAACGTTGTAATCCATTATTTTTTGAGATATTTGAATCAAAAACACTTGAACATGCCCTTGCAACCATATGAGGAGTTTTGTAGTTAAAGCTGCAGCAAAAACTAGTGTGCCATTCCAAATTAATTTTTGCATGGCAATAAGGCTTACGCTTTTTTGTTGTATGAAAATAAACAGCAGTAGGCTGACAATTACCTTTTTATCTTTCTCTCAAACAAGTTTTTTTATGCAGTGCCGTATGGCTAGCACAGCTATTGGATAAGAGGTGGAAACATCACCACTTAAAAAAAGAAAAATTTTGCGGTGGACTTATAGAAAATAATTATTAACAAAATGTTTGAGCGCATCTTCGATTCAAATTCATAAATGAAGTTATAATTACATTTTTGCATAGATTCATAATATACTTCTATGCTCTTTAAAATTTACCATCACTTTAATGAAACAACTTTTAGTAGTTAATTTGCCCCCTTTTTATGTAATTTAGCTCTTAAAATTTAGGATTTTCTTATTTCCCCTACTTGAAATATGCACCCTGCTGACACTTCAAGGATAACCATGCTACAAAAATACTATATGGCCTAAAGTATGTGGATACTTGACCATCACACCTATATGAGCTTGATGGACGTCCCATTCCAAAATGATGGGCAATAATATGTAGTTGGACTTGGATCCCCCCTCTTTACGAGGATCCTGCAACTCTTTTAGGATGGCTATTTTTCAAATAGTATTGCCAATTTAATCTATGGAGTTTTTATGGCTATGTGCTGAATTTTAGGCACCTGTTTGCGATGGGTGTGGCTGATACATGAACACAGTAATTAGTAGTTGTGTCCACATACTTTTGGCCATATAGTATGTCTTTCCCTAATTGGCTTTGACTGACTTCACTCCGGCGAACAATGTCACCTGGACCTTCTAACGGGATCCCATATGGGGCAAAAAACCTTGTAAAGCCAACCGTGAACTTCTTCAGAGGAATCAATCAAAGTAATGCTTCAGTAGTATGTGGTGTGGACTTTATATAGGCATATGCTCCTCCCTTGATTTTAGAAAAGTGTGGCGGTAATTGCAAAATTCTCATATTTAAAAAACCCTCACACCTTGAATTGCGCTTTTTGGAGGGTATGCACAACATATACAATATACATATGCCGCAACAATGTTTCCTTTAACAAAAAAATAAATATATATATATATATATATATATATATATATATATATATATATTTCTCTCCCTCTCTCCCTCAGAAGGAAACGTACACACAATGCAATAATGAGCACTCTCACCTTAATGGCAACTGCCAGGGTGCCAGCGGTAAATATGGGATAGATGGAGGGATAGATGGAGATATATATATATGTGTTAGAAAATACCCTTAATCCAGCACACACTCATATACCAATTTGTGCAACAACCCACAGATTACATATGCATTCAATCAAAGGATGCAGACAAGGGCAGTATGCATTTTACAGAAATATTTATTAATTATTACTAAACATTACTGCTTATTAGCATTGTCCGTATGCACAGTCAATAAATGATACTACTGCATAACAAAACCTAATAAGTAAATGAACTATTAACAAGAACAAACTGCAGTTCTGTCAGAAATTATAAAGTCTGGTATTCAGTGGCTGTAAATCTTCGCATGCAAGTAACAACAGTTAGTTTACGATGTCAAAAAGCAAAAGCTAGATGATTAGTTGCCAAGCTATATGTCGACATAAGCAATATTTGGATTGTTAGATGCAGGATAGCCAGTCCATTAAATAACAGAAACCAAAGCACAGTCCATTCTGGTGGGGCGGTACTTCCCCGTACCTTCAAAGTGGGTAAATAACAGCTCACCTTAGTCTCAGTAGTCATCCAGTTTAAGAGCCATTTATCCGCTTACCTCCGCTGCAGGCGTTAATAGAACACAAACCCTGCTTAGTCGGGGCAAAATTTGCGGTGCTGCTTCAGGCAAGTAAGTTCCACAGGTGAGCTGACCACTGCCTTTGCTGTATCCTCCTAGAAACCAGGTCTATGGAACGCCAAATCTTCTTGGGGGTAAACCGCTCTTCCACCAAACAATTCACCACGCTCACGGAGCTCCTTCAAGACGGTATTCACGGATTGCCTTTCGCCCCTCCTTCAGCTTTGATCCTTACTGGTTGCCCTCTGTACTGAATGTCCCCCTTTAGGGTCTGCAGAGAGGGTTACCGGACCTCAACCACGCACTGAACCCCTGTGCTGCTGGACCTCTATGACAGAGAGGACAGACATTCAGTACAGAGGGCAACCAGTAAGGATCAAATATTTTGCAGCCTTAAAGGGGCATAAAACCCAATATTTTTTCCCATGATTCAGATTGAAAGTTTTTTTAAAATTGATTTCTTTCATGTAATTGGGAAGAGTCCATGAGCTAGTGACGTATGGGATATACATTCCTACCAGGAGGGGCAAAGTTTCCCAAACCTCAAAATGCCTACAAATACACCCCTCACCACACCCACAATTCAGTTTTACAAACTTTGCCTCCTATGGAGGTGGTGAAGTAAGTTTGTGCTAGATTCTACGTTGATATGCGCTCCGCAGCAAGTTGGAGTCCGGTTTTCCTCTCAGCGTGCAGTGAATGTCAGAGGGATGTGAGGAGAGTATTGCCTATTTGAATGCAGTGATCTCCTTCTACGGGGTCTATTTCATAGGTTCTCTGTTATCGGTCGTAGAGATTCATCTCTTACCTCCCTTTTCAGATCGACGATATACTCTTATTTATATACCATTACCTCTACTGATTCTCGTTTCAGTACTGGTTTGGCTTTCTACAAACATGTAGATGAGTGTCCTGGGGTAAGTAAATCTTATTTTCTGTGACACTCTAAGCTATGGTTGGGCACTTTATTTATAACGTTCTAAATATATGTATTCAAACATTTATTTGCCTTGACTCAGAATGTTCAACATTCCTTATTTTCAGACAGTCAGTTTCATATTTGGGATAATGCATTTGAATTAATCATTTTTTCTTACCTTCAAAAATTTGACTCTTTTTTTCCCTGTGGGCTGTTAGGCTCGCGGGGGCTGAAAATGCTTCATTTTATTGCGTCATTCTTGGCGCGGACTTTTTTGGCGCAAAAAATCTTTTCCGTTTCCGGCGTCATACGTGTCGCCGGAAGTTGCGTCATTTTTTGACGTTATTTTGCGCCAAAAATGTCGGCGTTCCGGAAGTGGCGTCATTTTTGGCGCCAAAAGCATTTAGGCGCCAAATAATGTGGGCGTCTTATTTGGCGCTAAAAAAATTTGGGCGTCGCTTTTGTCTCCACATTATTTAAGTCTCATTTTTCATTGCTTCTGGTTGCTAGAAGCTTGTTCTTTGGCATTTTTTCCCATTCCTGAAACTGTCATTTAAGGAATTTGATCAATTTTGCTTTATATGTTGTTTTTTCTCTTACATATTGCAAGATGTCTCACGTTGCATCTGAGTCAGAAGATACTTCAGGAAAATCGCTGTCTAGTGCTGGACCTACCAAAGCTAAGTGTATCTGCTGTAAACTTTTGGTAGCTATTCCTCCGGCTGTTGTTTGTATTAATTGTCATGACAAACTTGTTAATGCAGATAATATTTCCTTTAGTAAAGTACCATTGCCTGTTGCAGTTCCTTCAACATCTAAGGTGCAGAATGTTCCTGATAACATAAGAGATTTTGTTTCTGAATCCATCAAGAAGGCTATGTCTGTTATTCCTCCTTCTAGTAAACATAAAAAATCTTTTAAAACTTCTCTCCCTACAGATGAATTTTTAAATGAACATCATCATTCTGATTCTGATGATTCTTCTGGTTCAGAGGATTCTGTCTCAGAGATTGATGCTGATAAATCTTCATATTTATTTAAAATGGAATTTATTCGTTCTTTACTTAAAGAAGTTTTAATTGCTTTAGAAATAGAGGATTCTGGTCCTCTTGATACTAATTCTAAACGTTTAGATAAGGTATTTAAATCTCCTGTGGTTATTCCAGAAGTTTTTCCTGTTCCTAATGCTATTTCTGAAGTAATTTCCAAAGAATGGGATAAATTGGGTAATTCATTTACTCCTTCTAAACGTTTTAAGCGATTATATCCTGTGCCGTCTGACAGATTAGAATTTTGGGTCAAAATCCCTAGAGTTGATGGGGCTATTTCTACCCTTGCTAAACGTACTACTATTCCTACGTCAGATGGTACTTCCTTTAAGGATCCTTTAGATAGGAAAATTGAATCCTTTCTAAGAAAAGCTTATCTGTGTTAAGGTAATCTTCTTAGACCTGCTATATCATTGGCTGATGTTGCTGCAGCTTCAACTTTTTGGTTGGAAACTTTAGCGCAACAAGTAACAGATCATGATTCTCATAATATTATTATTCTTCTTCAGCATGCTAATAATTTTATCTGTGATGCCATTTTTGATATTATCAGAGTTGATGTCAGGTTTATGTCTCTAGCTATTTTAGCTAGAAGAGCTTTATGGCTTAAGACTTGGAATGCTGATATGGCTTCTAAATCAACTCTACTTTCCATTTCTTTCCAGGGTAACAAATTATTTGGTTCTCAGTTGGATTCTATTATCTCAACTGTTACTGGTGGGAAAGGAACTTTTTTACCACAGGATAAAAAATCTTAAGAGTAAAAACAGGGCTAATAATCGTTTTCGTTCCTTTCGTTTCAACAAAGAACAAAAGCCTGATCCTTCATCCTCAGGAGCAGTTTCAGTTTGGAAACCATCTCCAGTCTGGAATAAATCCAAGCCTGCTAGAAAGGCAAAGCCTGCTTCTAAGTCCACATGAAGGTGCGGCCCTCATTCCAGCTCAGCTGGTAGGGGGCAGGTTACGTTTTTTCAAAGAAATTTGGTTCAATTCTGTTCACAATCTTTGGATTCAGAATATGGTTTCAAGATGAGACCTCCTGCAAAGAGATTTTTTCTTTCCCGTGTCCCAGTAAATACAGTGAAAGCTCAAGCATTTCTGAATTGTGTTTCAGATCTAGAGTTGGCTGGAGTTATTATGCCAGTTCCAGTTCCGGAACAGGGGATGGGGTTTTATTCAAATCTCTTCATTGTACCAAAGAAGGAGAATTCCTTCAGACCAGTTCTGGATCTAAAAATATTGAATCGTTATGTAAGGATACCAACGTTCAAAATGGTAACTGTAAGGACTATCTTGCCTTTTGTTCAGCAAGGGCATTATATGTCCACGATAGATTTACAGGATTCATATCTGCATATTCCGATTCATCCAGATCATTATCAGTTCCTGAGATTCTCTTTTCTGGACAAGCATTACCAGTTTGTGGCTCTGCCGTTTGGCCTAGCTACAGCTCCAAGAATTTTTACAAAGGTTCTCGGTGCCCTTCTATCTGTAATCAGAGAACAGGTTATTGTGGTATTTCCTTATTTGGACGATATCTTGGTACTTGCTCAGTCTTTACATTTAGCAGAATCTCATACGAATCGACTTGTGTTGTTTCTTCAAGGTCATGGTTGGAGGATCAATTTACCAAAAAGTTCATTGATTCCTCAGACAAGGGTGACCTTTCTGGGTTTCCAGATAGATTCAGTGTCCATGACTCTGTCTTTAACAGACAAGAGACGTCTAAAATTGATTTCAGCTTGTCGAAACCTTCAGTCACAATTCATTCCCTTCGGTAGCCTTATGCATGGAAATTCTAGGTCTTATGACTGCTGCATCGGACGCGATCCCCTTTGCTCGTTTTCACATGCGACCTCTACAGCTCTGTATGCTGAATCAATGGTGCAAGGATTACACAAAGATATCTCAAATAATATCTTTAAAACCGATTGTACGACACTCTCTAACGTGGTGGACAGATCACCATCGTTTAATTCAGGGGGCTTCTTTTGTGCTTCCGACCTGGACTGCAATTTCAACAGATGCAAGTCTCACGGGTTGGGGAGCTGTGTGGGGATCTCTGACGGCACAAGGAGTTTGGGAATCTCAGGAGGTGAGATTACCGATCAATATTTTAGAACTCCGTGCAATTTTCAGAGCTCTTCAGTCTTGGCCTCTTCTGAAGAGAGAGTTGTTCATTTGTTTTCAGACAGACAATGTCACAACTGTGGCATACATCAATCATCAAGGAGGGACTCACAGTCCTCTGGCTATGAAAGAAGTATCTCGAATTCTGGTTTGGGCGGAAT